>NC_139633.1:9387556-9395056 GCF_964638095.1 Poromitra crassiceps | reverse complement strand
TTGTGTGTGTGTGTGTGTGTGTATATGTATGTATGCATGCATGCATATTTGCAGTTTAGTTGAATGAGCAGCTGTAATAAGCACCTTAGGGACTCCCTAATAGCATTCTATTACCGGTATATATATATATATATATAAATTGCTACCTGCTACACACACACACACGCACACACGCACACACGCACACATGTTCCATACACACAGACACACAGCAGAAGGACATGAGGTTGAGATGCTGACGTGGCAGGGTGTGAATAGTCCTGATAGCCCCGCCCCCTCCACTCAATCTATTTCCATTCTACTTACCAGGGATTAGCTGAGGTGATTACCATCTGCTGCCGTCTCCTTGCAGTGTGTGTGTGCATGTGTGTGTGTGTGTGTGTGTGTAATGCATGGATAATTAGCTCCTGAGGTTGGTGCCTGACCTGTCTGTCTGTCTGTCTGTGTCTGTCTGTCTGTCTGTCTGTGTCTGTCTGTCTGTCTGTCTGTCTGTCTGTCTGTCTATCTATCTATCTATCTATCTATCTATCTATCTATCAGAGTTCTCTAACAAGAGGCCCCCAGATCAGAGGCAAATCAGTGTTTGCTCGGCACTCACACAAAGGCACTGGATTGCTGCTCGTGTTCACAGACACGAGCGGGGAGGAGCTCTCCTCTCTGAGAGTCACAGACACAAGCGGGGAGGAGCTCTCCTCTCTGAGAGTCACAGACACGAGCGGGGAGTTAGCTCTCCTCTCTGAGAGTCACAGACACAAGCGGGGAGGAGCTCTCCTCTCTGAGAGTCACAGACACAAGCGGGGAGGAGCTCTCCTCTCTGAAGCCCTTTTCCCACATGCGTACCGGAAAATTACCTGTAAGTCAATATCGGACATTTCCCTTCACACTTCGGCTCGCGCATGTGGGAATCTATCAGCGAAATTGCCTGTATGTGGGGGGCGGGGCGGCACTGCAGAGCGAGTGGGGGAGTGACGTGTCGGCAAAACTCTGAATGGTGAAATAAGTTTGCTTGTTTATCCGTTCACCTGCATCGCGTTGAAGCACTTTTTACAGACTGGCTTCATTTGATGTGTCCTGGCTTGCCTTCGCTGTCGGCAACGTAAGCAAAATACTTCCACTTTCGCTTCATGCATTTGCCCTGTCGGGCTGTGACTGAAGGAGGAGGACGGACTGTGGCCAGAGAGCGAGCAGAGAGGAGAGGGGAAAATCAGCACAGCACACCCACACATGAAGCTGACATAGGCTACTGCTCTTATTATCACAAGATCATTTCGCCAGTTTGCTTTAATGTGCGCGAATGATTAGATTATGCCCGCTGGAACATTAAGCAACGTGTGTACACCTCGCCCATGAGAGTGTCGCGGAAAATGACTGCACCCGTTTCTCACTAGTATCCGCTAAAGCGCATACCGCTCTTCTGACAGGCTGGAAAGTGGTGAAATCTCCGCGACGACGGGGTCGCGCTTATACCGGCACGGCGCCTTTCTCACATGCAGGCATTAGACCACGTACCGGTCATTTTGCGGTACAAAGCGCATGTGGGAAAAGGGCTTGAGAGTCACAGACATGAGCGGGGAGGAGCTCTCCTCTCAAGAGTCACAACACGAGCGGGGAGGAGCTCTCCTCTCAAGAGTCACAGACACAAGCGGGGAGGAGCTCTCCTCTCTGAGAGTCACAGACACAAGCGGGGAGGAGCTCTCCTCTCTGAGAGTCACAGACACAAGCGGGGAGGAGCTCTCCTCTCTGAGAGTCACAGACACAAGCGGGGAGTAGCTCTCCTCTCCGATAGTCACAGACACAAGCGGGGAGTAGCTCTCCTCTCTGAGAGTCACAGACACAAGCGGGGAGTAGCTCTCCTCTCCGAGAGTCACAGACACAAGCGGGGAGTAGCTCTCCTCTCTGAGAGTCACAGACACAAGCGGGGAGTAGCTCTCCTCTCCGAGAGTCACAGACACAAGCGGGGAGTAGCTCTCCTCTCCGAGAGTCACAGACACAAGCGGGGAGTAGCTCTCCTCTCTGAGAGTCACAGACACAAGCGGGGAGTAGCTCTCCTCTCTGAGAGTCACAGACACAAGCGGGGAGTAGCTCTCCTCTCCGAGAGTCACAGACACAAGCGGGGAGGAGCTCTCCTCTCCGAGAGTCACAGACGGCAACAGCAATCCTGTTTATTTGTCGGAGGTGGGAAGTGGGGAACGAGTCAATTCCGATCTACATGCGTTCGAGCTTCAAGTCCGAAACCATGGATGCTAATAGCATCAGCTAATAACATTTAATGTTGTTATTGATGATGTCATTCATGCACAAATGACATCACTGGTCCACAACTTAACTCAAATCAACTCTCAATAACTATCAAACTAATGATTGCCTGCAAAACGGTTTACTGTACAGTGAGTTGACAGAGGTACATTTAAACAAGCGTGAATTTGCAATAGTTGCGACTAGGGATCTTAATGATTAACCGGTAGTCGGTTAACTGCCGTTAAGAACGTAACCGATTAAAATTAATTAACTGTTTTGACCGACGTATAATAGGTAGATCCATGGTTATATGTATCACCTAAATGTCCAGAGCTTACACTGTGTTATTCCACCAGTTCAGCAGAGGGCATACCTCACGCAAACAATAGAAGGAGCGGTCACGTGAGGAAGTAGTCACATGATCGGTGGAGTGGAGATTCAGGAAACAAACAGACTGAGAGACCAGGGCCCCGTTCCAATACCCATACTTCCATACTATTTAGTAGGCAAAAAAAGATTTAGTATGTCCCAATACATAGTATGTCAGATGCAGTATGCCAAGAGTACCAGGATGTTGTACTACATCAGCTCCTATTTCGGAGTATGCATCGATGCATGCTGCTTCAGCCAAACTTCCCCACAATCCTTTGCGCAGCAGGAAGTTATGTCTTCTTCTTCTTCTTCTTCTTCTTATGTTTTATGGCGGTTGGCAAACAACTTTTTGTGCATTACCGCCACCTACTGGAGTTACGTCGCACTGACTGAGCTGCGTGTTCATGAATGAGATAATTAACTTTAAGAAAGCCTTGAAATATGTTAAAACCAAACAAGCATGGTGTGTACCAAAACATGCATATCTTGATTCCTGTTTAGATCTCTGACTTAATGTTTTTGCTTTATTTATTTTATTTTGTTTATTTGATTGTCTGTTCCAATTTTGTAAATGTTTAGTCTGAATTTTTTGTATAATGTACTGTTTGTTACTGCCAGACTTTGTTTATTGAATAAAAAAAAAAAAACTCAAATGTGGCGCTGCGGACGTCGGCGGAAGTGAGCAAGAGGTCGGAGTTCAGGAAGCTCACGTGACGACAGATGTAGTGTGTCCCAATAGTATGCATTTTGCATGCATGCTGCACACTACAATCCATACTTTGTGAGGGCAGCGGCAGTACATACTACAAGAAAGAAGTACAAGTATGGGTATTGGAACGGGGCCCAGCTGTATGTAGCAAGATGAGCCTGCTAGCAACAAGAGCAAAACGCAGCCCAGTGTGGGAGCATTTCACACTAACAGGAGGCGAAAATGCCAAGTGTAAATATTGCAACGCCGTTCTCAAGTACACCTCTAGTATGTCGTCAATGATATACCACGTTAAAACTCAGCACCCCACAATTGCATTGCCAGGCGAAGATGGAACATCGTCCTCCCAGCAAACTATCGTATCTCTAATTGCCAAGTGGAGCTGTAGTGATGTCCGAGCAGACAGAAGCTGTAGTGATGTCCGAGCAGACAGAAGCTGTAGTGATGTCTGAGCAGAGAGAAGCTGTAGTGATGTCTGAGCAGACAGAAGCTGTAGTGATGTCTGAGCAGACAGAAGCTGTAGTGATGTCTGAGCAGACAGAAGCTGTAGTGATGTCTGAGCAGACAGAAGCTGTAGTGATGTCTGAGCAGAGAAGCTGTAGTGATGTCTGAGCAGAGAAGCTGTAGTGATGTCTGAGCAGACAGAAGCTGTAGTGATGTCTGAGCAGAGAAGCTGTAGTGATGTCTGAGCAGAGAAGCTGTAGTGATGTCAGAGCAGACAGAAGCTGTAGTGATGTCTGAGCAGAGAAGCTGTAGTGATGTCTGAGCAGACAGAAGCTGTAGTGATGTCTGAGCAGACAGAAGCTGTAGTGATGTCTGAGCAGACAGAAGCTGTAGTGATGTCTGAGCAGAGAAGCTGTAGTGATGTCCGAGCAGACAGAAGCTGTAGTGATGTCTGAGCAGACAGAAGCTGTAGTGATGTCCGAGCAGACAGAAGCTGTAGTGATGTCTGAGCAGACAGAAGCTGTAGTGATGTCTGAGCAGACAGAAGCTGTAGTGATGTCTGAGCAGACAGAAGCTGTAGTGATGTCTGAGCAGAGAAGCTGTAGTGATGTCCGAGCAGACAGAAGCTGTAGTGATGTCTGAGCAGAGAAGCTGTAGTGATGTCTGAGCAGAGAAGCTGTAGTGATGTCTGAGCAGAGAGAAGCTGTAGTGATGTCTGAGCAGACAGAAGCTGTAGTGATGTCTGAGCAGACAGAAGCTGTAGTGATGTCTGAGCAGAGAGAAGCTGTAGTGATGTCTGAGCAGAGAAGCTGTAGTGATGTCTGAGCAGAGAGAAGCTGTAGTGATGTCCGAGCAGACAGAAGCTGTAGTGATGTCTGAGCAGACAGAAGCTGTAGTGATGTCCGAGCAGACAGAAGCTGTAGTGATGTCCGAGCAGACAGAAGCTGTAGTGATGTCCGAGCAGAGAGAAGCTGTAGTGATGTCTGAGCAGAGAAGCTGTAGTGATGTCCGAGCAGACAGAAGCTGTAGTGATGTCCGAGCAGACAGAAGCTGTAGTGATGTCTGAGCAGAGAAGCTGTAGTGATGTCTGAGCAGACAGAAGCTGTAGTGATGTCTGAGCAGACAGAAGCTGTAGTGATGTCTGAGCAGACAGAAGCTGTAGTGATGTCCGAGCAGACAGAAGCTGTAGTGATGTCTGAGCAGGGAGAAGCTGTAGTGATGTCCGAGCAGACAGAAGCTGTAGTGATGTCCGAGCAGAGAGAAGCTGTAGTGATGTCTGAGCAGACAGAAGCTGTAGTGATGTCCGAGCAGACAGAAGCTGTAGTGATGTCTGAGCAGACAGAAGCTGTAGTGATGTCTGAGCAGAGAGAAGCTGTAGTGATGTCTGAGCAGAGAGAAGCTGTAGTGATGTCTGAGCAGACAGAAGCTGTAGTGATGTCTGAGCAGAGAAGCTGTAGTGATGTCTGAGCAGACAGAAGCTGTAGTGATGTCCGAGCAGACAGAAGCTGTAGTGATGTCTGAGCAGAGAAGCTGTAGTGATGTCCGAGCAGACAGAAGCTGTAGTGATGTCTGAGCAGACAGAAGCTGTAGTGATGTCTGAGCAGAGAAGCTGTAGTGATGTCTGAGCAGAGAAGCTGTAGTGATGTCTGAGCAGAGAAGCTGTAGTGATGTCTGAGCAGACAGAAGCTGTAGTGATGTCTGAGCAGAGAGAAGCTGTAGTGATGTCCGAGCAGACAGAAGCTGTAGTGATGTCCGAGCAGACAGAAGCTGTAGTGATGTCTGAGCAGAGAGAAGCTGTAGTGATGTCTGAGCAGAGAGAAGCTGTAGTGATGTCTGAGCAGACAGAAGCTGTAGTGATGTCTGAGCAGAGAGAAGCTGTAGTGATGTCTGAGCAGAGAAGCTGTAGTGATGTCTGAGCAGAGAAGCTGTAGTGATGTCTGAGCAGACAGAAGCTGTAGTGATGTCCGAGCAGACAGAAGCTGTAGTGATGTCTGAGCAGAGAGAAGCTGTAGTGATGTCTGAGCAGAGAGAGAAGCTGTAGTGATGTCTGAGCAGAGAAGCTGTAGTGATGTCTGAGCAGACAGAAGCTGTAGTGATGTCTGAGCAGAGAGAAGCTGTAGTGATGTCTGAGCAGAGAGAAGCTGTAGTGATGTCTGAGCAGAGAGAAGCTGTAGTGATGTCTGAGCAGACAGAAGCTGTAGTGATGTCTGAGCAGAGAGAAGCTGTAGTGATGTCTGAGCAGACAGAAGCTGTAGTGATGTCTGAGCAGAGAGAAGCTGTAGTGATGTCTGAGCAGAGAAGCTGTAGTGATGTCTGAGCAGAGAGAAGCTGTAGTGATGTCTGAGCAGAGAAGCTGTAGTGATGTCTGAGCAGAGAAGCTGTAGTGATGTCCGAGCAGACAGAAGCTGTAGTGATGTCCGAGCAGAGAGAAGCTGTAGTGATGTCTGAGTCACTACAGACATCACTACAGCTTCCCCCGGACTGGCCTAGTCCGGCAAGTAGAGTTGTCTGCCGAGTGTGGGTTAGGGTTAGGGTCACAAGCAAAAATGTCAAATACAACAGGGGAAGAAACCCCTTAAAATGCTTCCACACTGCTCACCTGGCGTAAGCCAAGTCTCCACAAGCCCTGCGATGCCAAGTTGACTTGAAAAGACAAGTGGAGACTGGCCTAGTCCGGCAAGTAGAGTCCGGCAAGTAGAGTTGTCTGCCGAGTGTGGGTTAGGATTAGGGTCACAAGCAAAAATGTCAAATACAACAGGGGAAGAAACCCCTTAAAATGCTTCCATACTGCTCACCTGGCGTAAGCCAAGTCTCCACAAGCCCTGCGATGCCAAGTTGACTTGAAAAGACATAATTTACACCCACATCTTCAGGGCTTGTGGAATCAGTTTTAGGTTTTTTTGGCCATGTTTTTGCCAAGTCAACGTTTTGTCTGTCAATGCCTATTCCCCATTGTAGTAAGGATTAGAGGATTAGCAAAAGTAAAGCGATGAGTAGGCTAATGTGATTATATTTCATTATGGAGTCATGTCATCTCATTACAATTTAGAAAGTGTAATGAGTAATTGGTGGATTATTTTTTCTAAGTAACCTCCCCAACACTGGCGTTACTATAATGCAGCAGCGTAGGCGACCCCCTTGTTAACTCAACAACACCTTTTTCTTTTTCTACCTTTTAAACAGTAGATACAGCGGATGCACGTCTAGAACAAATCTATACATCTATGTTGTATTTTTATTAGAATGTGTGTTAGGAATGGAGACCTTTACATATCATATCTATATATCATAAAGGAGCAGAGCCTGCAGGTGGATGACGGGCTGTTGATGAGATGTGACATGCATAGACAGATTCAAGCAGGGCTGTCAAACTCCATTTCATCCCGGGCCACATCACCATTATGGTTGCCCTCAAAGGGCCGCTTGCAAATTAAACACAATATTAATGTATCTAGTGTACGTGTTATCATATTACTTCTGATTCGATTACTATTGTTTTTAGTAATAACTTAATAGTTAATAACTAGCTCTAAAAGCAGAATTATAGGGAAAACAAACGGACAACTAGTAGCCTGCAACTATTATTCAATTTAACAATAGCTATTTTTAGCCATATTGCGAAGAATTGTATTGCGCAAATTGTATTCTTTGCTAGCTCTCGCGGGAAAATGAGGTGCTGGGCCGGATTAGGGCCCCCGGGCCTTGAGTCTGACACATGTGGCTTAAACAGACCGTCC
>NC_139633.1:9287556-9377556 GCF_964638095.1 Poromitra crassiceps | reverse complement strand
ATCGAGGCAGGCTTGGTGACTGCACTGGTTCCTCATCTGAAGAGCGATAACCAGGAGATGCTGCTGAACACTGGCAGGGCCATCGGACGCATCTGCTTTGATAACTGTGAGTTGGTCTGACAGCAGCTGCAAGCTCAACACTGCCACTGGATTTAATGATGATGAACAATGTGCTTATGTGGAGGCAGAGAATAGACTCTAAGACAATCAATATACATTTTTCTGTAGCGGATTGTAGGTTTTTGGGGTGTCTGCCGGAGTTTACTCTGACAATGTTGTGCACACCGGATAGTTAGTTAGGTTAAGTTAGTTAGGTTAAGTACATACATAAGTGCCTGGGTAGCGAGCAGACGGCAGTATTTGACAATTTAGCAACCAGTTCCCCTCCCTCTGAACAGGCGCCCTTAACGACCAGAGGAGGAACCACATTAGCAACCAGGATATTGCATGTTTTGGTGAAGGGGGTTCCTATATGAAGGAAACCCCCGGGAGGCACGGGGAGAACATGCAAACTCCACACAGAAAGGCCCTTTTGACGACCCATGCGGACGGGCACGCATTCCTTCAGCGTTCACAGTGTCCCAGGTGGGAATCGAACCCAGGACCTTCGAGCTGTGAGGCGACAGCGCTTACCACTGCACCACCGTACCCCCCGAGGACAGCAGACTTAAAGGGACACTTCACTGAAAAACAATGGTGATTTATTTTGCACATGATCTCACACATAGACATGCATCTAGTTTTACAGTTATTGAGAGTTGATTTGAGTTAAGTTGATGCCAGTGATGTCATCGGAACATTGGGTTGTATTTATGACAAGTCTTCCAATGACATCACTGGCATCTACTTAACTCAGATCAACTCTAAATAACTGTCAAATTAAATGAATGTCGTGTGAGATCACGTGCAAATGTTTTTCAGTGAAGTGTCACTTTAAAGATGAAACAGACTTAAATATGGAATTACAGACAGACAGACAGACAGACAGACAAACAGACACTGATATTTATATCATTTTTAATCATCAATTTATCATCGTCACATTCATTGTGAAACCTTGTTATAATTCTCTCAATGTGTAGAACTTGAAATGGTGATCCCCGAATTTTAAACTGAATTCTCTGGCACACAGGAAGCCACTAGAGTGATGTGGTTTTCTTAGTCCTATTTAGACTTGTAAGGCTGCCCTGGGTGCTGCTGAGCTTCTAACCCAAATGTAAGCTGAAGATGTTGCTCCTTGGCCAGGGCTCTGCTGATTGTTCTTCAGTCTAACTGCATGTTCACAGCGGGGCGATTTTTGCAAATTCGCAAGACGAGATTTCATTCAAAGTCAATGCAAATGCACGAGTAGATGTGATGTCACCCCGGGCGGGGTGGATAAAGCGAGTGATGTGAATTTTTGGGGCCCGCATGACGCCTCATTGGGGCATTTTCGCCTCATCGTCCGTTTGCTCGAGTTGACATTTTTCAACTTTGGCAAATAACTTGCGCCAGTGAAGCTTGTTTTTCGCCTTGTTGTGAACGCACGGCGTTTGAGGCAGTGGTGGCCTAAAGTGTGTTGTGGTTGTACTGCTTAGCTTTCAGGTGTGAACTTGCATTGCTCTCAGCGCAACTATGCTGAATAAATAAAAGGGGGGAAAGTTGATAACAAAGGCTGCAGCTTTTTCCATCCAGGTCCCTAAAAACTGTAGAATTCCCTCCCTGGAGATCAGTGCTGTCTTTTAAATCACTTAAATATAAAAAAAAAATAGTCTTTGTGTTGGATTTTCTGTAATTTTTACATTTGTGCTTTTAACTCTTAGTCATTTGACCCCCTCCCACTACAGCGGCCCAGCAGGACCAGTTGGTCGAGAGTGGTGTGATCCCCAGACTGGTGTCCATCATGAGGGAGTATCCTGAGAATGACCCTCTGGTCAACGTCTGCTTGCTGGCCCTGTGTAACCTGGCTGACATGGGTGATTATTAATGCTTGCTGGCCCTGTGTAACCTGGCTGACATGGGTGATTATTAATGCTTGCTGGCCCTGTGTAACCTGGCTGACATGGGTGATTATTAATGCTTGCTGGCCCTGTGTAACCTGGCTGACATGGGTGATTATTAAGAACATGAAAAGTATGACACCAAGTGATATCTCTGGAGCATCACAGTGTCTCAATATTTAGCCTGAACATTGTTGGTTTGATTCCCGGTTGTCTCGTATGAATGTGAGTGTCACTCTTTCTGTAGGATAGGCTCAGGGGTTCCCACACTTTTCCATGCCAAGGCCCCCCAAATAGCATTAGCCTTTGGCTGCGGCTCCACTATTGCAAGTAGAAAGAAACCCATTGAGCAATACTATTGAAAATGTCAAAAATCACATCCATATAACCTCAAAATATATTTCCTTACTTTTATTAATGTAATAACCCAATAATTACATGTGTATCTCAAATCTTTTCTAATTTCTTCATATTCAATATTTCTTCATATTCAATGTTTCTGTTTTCTGTTATAAACATTGTTCCAGACTATTACCCACACCAGGGGGAAATAACAATGAATGTGATGACGTTTTGACTGGCAGGCAATTAGACAGATAACATGACAAATGTGATTTTTATGTGGAAGGAAAGGATTCAATTCTATTTGTTAATACTACACTAAATATATTATACATTTTAATTAAAAAATATTATATTCTTTGTTTATTATACTCTGGTATTAACACATAACTGAATCATTTCCTTCCCCATAAAGATATTTTTTAAGTGTTTCCATTAATTTGCTGAGGCCCCCCTAGTGCCTCCTGGCGGCCCCCATTTTGAAAACCACTGCTCTAGGCCACCCTTACCCTGAAAACGAACAAGCACTTTCAATATTCCTTCTGCAGTGGTAGGTCAGTATTGTGAGAACCACTGCTAGAGAAAATATGAAAATAAACATTGCAACACTAAATATGTCATCCCCCCAACAATGTTGCAGTCCCCCTCTTGGCCAATCAGTAATCACTAATTATGTCACCTTGTTTTGACCCGAATGCACAGATGAATGAACAGATACCCACAAACAAAACAAAACAAAAACGGACCCACTGTTTTATGTCGTGCTCTTACTATCAACTAGAGACACTGCATGAAATAGGCCACGCCCATCACGGGGGAAAGCTGTTGTGTGGTGGGCTGGGCAGACAACAAATGTAAAAAATCACCAGTTAAAGATTTTTTGTACTCCTGAGCAAAACAAGGAAGCCATTGAGAATTGGCGAGAAGAAAAATGTGGATCTAGCTGTCAAGGAAGTAAGTTGGAGTGTTCATCTTCCGTATATACGATCTTTTTGTGCAACACGCAACCATGCACGCGACAGGAGAACACCAGGATTGGAGGGGGGGGGGGGGGTTTCTGTTTTCCCCTGTTTTGGCCGTGGTTTCTGAATGATGACGCGCTCCGCAGTGTCTCTATAATAAAGTAGAACCAAAACAGGGACAGTTGTGTAGCTAAAATCTAAATTTGCTGGGCCTGTCACTGTTCTAAACAGAGAGAGTGGAGAATCCACCATTAAAAAAATGCTGCTACCAAATTTAAAGAGTAACTAAACCTTTTTGGTTTTGTTTAGTTACTGTGTAACTTGTAGTTTACCTTAAGTTACCTCCTACTACACTGTCTATAGTTATAGACCCATATCCTTACAGACTCAGCAAGGGAAGCCCTGGCAGACCTGAGCATGGCAGAGGTGCTGACATTCCAGCTGAAACGGGCACCTGATGCCGAACGGCGACATGTTATACTAGAAGTACTGGGATCACTGGGCGAGAGTGGTAAGACCAGGAGTCATATGAAGATCTAATATTTCCTTACATTGTATTTTCTTAAACTGTCATGTTTTGTCATTACTATGAAATATTTTGTTACCAAGGAACATTTATTGTTGTTGACGTCACTGACTAGGCACCTGTTGGAATCTTTTCTACATTTGGAACACAATGTTGGCTGATCATAGTAAAAAAAAAAAAGGGCAATATTGGAGCTATTGGACAATCAAGCTGACATGGTCATGCTGTACCACCAGATACACTGAAGCTGCAGTTTGTGGAGTCAGGAGTACCAGAGGCGTTATCAGAGATGATTCGAGGGCTGCAGGGTGGCTCAGACCCCCACGACCTCTGCAGCATCAAGATCGCCTCCAACCTGATAGTGTCCTTGCTTTTAGGAGGTGAGTGATGCAAACGTGACCGTGTGTGGCATCTCTAAACTAGAGTGTCCAGCAACAACTCAACCTTAAAACTGGGTGGAGTGGGAGAGTACATTTTCTGTTACCTGAAGCAGGTGTATAGATATTGTCCAAATGTGGCTTATTTGTGGTCCGTTTGCTTCTTTTTATTGACTTAAAGTTGCAGCCCATTAACCATAATCCCTCCTTACAAAGAGTTTTTTCTCTCTCCACGAGTTTGTGCTATTGTTGTTTAAAGGGATACTGAACCGCATTTCCCCCCTTGAAATAAAATACTCATCCAAAAATTATCCAATCATGACTTATGGCTCATTGGTCGTCTGTGACTGGGTGTGTGTCTGCAGAGAGCATGCCTTCTGCTCATTGGTCGTGTGTGACTGGGTGTATGTCTGCAGAGAGCATGCCTTCTGCTCATTGGTCATCTGTGACTGTGTGTTTCTGCAGAGAGCATGCCTTCTGCGCATTGGTTGTCTGTGACTGGGTGTATGTCCGCAGAGAGCATGCCTTCTGCTCATTGGTCGTCTGTGACTGGGTGTATGTCTGCAGAGAGCATGCCTTCTGCTCATTGGTTGTCTGTCACTGGGTGTATGTCTGCAGAGAGCATGCCTTCTGCTCATTGGTTGTCTGTGACTGGGTGTATGTCTGCAGTAGTGTCCTCTGGAGAGAGAGTGGCATCAGCGGAGGACCAAAATGCGAGACTCATTAGCCAATGAACAGCCAGGAATGGGTATCGCGCTACTTTTGCATGCTAAAATAAAGCTGATATTAATGTACAATTTGATTCAAGGGGGAAAAAACCCTTTCAGAGTACAACACAAACTGTCTATTTTGCTGCAACTCGACAGTGCTGCTTAATCCAGGACCTTACTTCCTGGAACTCTTGAAAGGTAACTGGTCCATTGGAGTGAATGGAGATGTCGGAACTCAACCTCTGCTAAATCATTTCAGATCTAAACGCCACGCTGGCTGTGGTCAGTCATGAACAGTGTTGGGCAAGTTACTTTCATAATGTAATAAACTACATATTACTAGTTACTTTCATTTGAAAGTAATACGTTACTTTACAATATTACTGTCTATGTAGAGTAACTCATTACTTATTACACTACTTTTGCATTACTTTAACCAAAATAAATAGCAGAATGACATTGCTGCCCCGGAACCATCCTGAAAAATAATTTCAGCCATCTTGGCCAAAGGCCACGATGGTGCACTTCTACACCTCCATCGTTGAGTCCATCCTCACCTCCATCACCGTCTGGTATGCTGCTGCCACTCTCAAAGACATTAACAGACTTCAGTGCATCATCCGCTGCGCTGAGAAGATAATCGGATGCAACCTGCCATCCCTCCAGGACCTGCATGCAGCCAGGACACTGAAGCGGTCTCGCAAGATCATGGCTGACCCCTCCCACCCTGGCCACAAACTCTTTAAGACACTCCCCCACGGCAAGAGACAGGTCTGCCAAGACCAGAACAACTCGCCACAAGACCAGCTTCTTCCCAACCGCCATCAGCCTCACCAACAAGGCCCGGAAACCCCTTCCACCAATGGCCTCACCAACAACACCCCCCCCCCCCACACACACACACACAAACTCACTACCTCCTCCTAAACTCAGCTGAACCCCCCCCCCCCCCCCCAAAAAAAAACCTGTTAATTTAAATTTAAATGTAATGCCTGTTTAACTGGGACTGTAAATTCATGTAAATTCCCTGCACATTTAATGCCTATTTAACTTAGACTACATTCAATGTAAACTCTTATTTAACTCTGACTGTAAATTCATGTAAATCCACTGCCTATTTAACGCCTATTTAACTCAGTCTGTAAATCTCATGTAAATCCAACGTAAATTCATATTTATCATCCACAGAACACTTCACCACTCATGTACATATTGTATATATTTACTCGATTTGATTGCACTTGCAACTTTATGATTGTCTTTAGTTATCTTCCTACTTCTTATCTCTGTATATTGATGTGACCGCTACGCTGCATACAGACACTAAGACAAATTCCTCGTATGTAACTTGCATACTGTGGCAATAAAAGTGATTCTGATTCTGATTCTGATTGAAGTCAGGGTAAACCGTCAAAAACTCTAAATGTTAACATTTTCCTTTGCTATTGTCATCTATAGTGGTTATTTGCATAAAAACACAATTTGATTAGGACATTATTGGATCTTTATTTAAATATGTGCTTTGATAAAAACAAAATGTAACTCAATTTGTAACTTGTGTTACTTGATAAAGTAACTGGTATAATTTTACTGAAATCCAATTGGTAATGAGTTATATTACTGAGTTACTGCTAAAAGTAATAAATTACATGTAACATGTTACTTTTGTAATGAGTTACCCCCAACACTGGTCATAAACTCTAAAATAGAACAACTGGTCAGTATGTATCGTGACCTGGCAGCTAGCTACCATTAGCGTAGCTTCATTGTAGAAAAAGCTGATAGCTAAGCTAACCGGCACCTACCATTCCAACAGGCCAACTCCACGTCTCTCTTCGTCCCCATCCTCTCCTTCAACACTCACCCAACCCCAAAGTCACTCTGATTACAATCAATCACACAACACGCTTTTGTTTGATGCCGCAAGGCAAGCTTCTATTTTAATGCTCATTGGCTCATGGTACAAGTTTACAGTGGATTTCATCAATGTCACCTGACTGATTGCAATACTGTATGTGCCATTTTTGATTTTTATGACTTCCAATGATTTGATTGTGTGTATGTGTGTTTCAGATGAGTCCATGCAGAGGTGTTTTGGTGAGGGATCAGGCCTGGTGTACCAGGACGTTCTCTCCTGGCTGCAGAGCTCCAACACTCAACTCCAGTTGTCTGGAGCTCTGGCTATTGCCAACTTCGCCAGGAATGGTGAGATGCTTACCAGAACAAACCCACACGTGGTTTGTGGCATTTTAAACAGATTACATTTCAAGCCCCATACTCCATACATTCTCACTTCATGATTTTTGTAGTAACTTTTTATTATCTTTATAGGTTTACACACCTCTCTTCTGTCTATCTTCCTTTTAACTCTGTAAAATCTTTGTTCTTCATATATTTTTACACTGACCATTGCACAATTTTCTGCATTCACTCTTTCAACCTTTGATTTGATTTGATTCGCACAATCCAAGTGATAAAACATGTGAAAGTATAAACACTTATTTCCAACATGGTCCCTTGTTTCATACATCATTATAAACTATCATTTCCTTGAAAGAAACATTACACTCTTGTGAGAATATGATTTGTAATCAGATAGAATTACTGAGTAAGAGCATGTCATTTGATTACAACATTGGAATGGTAATTGAAGGTGAGCGTGCTACAGTAGCCCTGAATGAAGATGGCCTGATGATGTAGATGATGATGAAGATGGCCTGATGTCTGTGTCTCTGTCAGACAGCAATTGTGTAAAGATGCTGGATCTCGGCGTGGTTCCTCACATCCTGTCCCTGCTGGAGCAGCATGTTGATGAAGGAGATGTCTCTGTTCAACATGCCGGACTGAGCGCACTCCGAAACCTGGCCATTCCCGGTACTGATACTAAGCAAACTACAGAGATTCCATCAACAAACAAAAAGAAGGAAGTTTGAAAGGGATGTAAATTACATGCTAAAAGAAAAGTAAGCATAAAAGTGTATACATAAAAGAAAAGTAATCACATTCAATAATTACATTCTGAAAAATATATAATAACATTTTCTTTTGAAGGACAACGTAGATGTGGGATTACTGGATTGAAAAGTATGCACGGACACAGACACTCCCTACACCTTGAATTAAAATGTGTCTCATATAGATTGTATCTAGATTACTTAACCTGATTACATTTACACACGGTAATGTGTCTCCAGTGTCCACATTGATATCCGATTGAGATCTGATCGCTCTGCAGCTCAAGCAACCGAACGTCACATCCTCCTCGTTTTCACGGGGTCAAAAAAAAAGAAGAGTAGCCATCTGTTTATTATCTACACTATTGTCTGGACTTTTGCTTGCTTTTCTAGTAGTTGATCACTAATTGGCTAATAGCTTTTACCTGGCTGTTTTTCAACACTACCTGTAATAAGACACTTGATTGACTTCTCTGTCTTGCAGCCACCAATAAAGTGCGGATGCTGGAGGACGGGGTGACGGAGAGGATTAAGACGCTCCTGCGCTCCGACATGCCGCCTGTTCAGTTCAAACTGCTGGGTACACTGCGCATGATGGTGGATGGACAAGGTGTGTGTGTGTGTGTGTGTGTGTGTGTGTGTCTCTGTGTGTGTGTGTGTGTCTCTGTGTGTGTGCGTGTGTGCGTGTGTGTGTGTGTGTGTGTGTGTGTGTGTGTGTGTGGGAAAACATGTGTACCTGCTCTTGGAATAACCATGTCAGGACAGTCACTGCATGGATTCTCATGCTGGAATATATTATAGTATTAGTCACTGGTCTGGATGTTTTTATAGTTACTGTTGTTATAGACATTCTGTTATATTATTATTGTATCATTATGGATTGATTAAATATTTGTATAGTGTTATGGATTTGTTTTATAATTACCCTTGTTCTACGTGTACCTCAAGTACATTTGAGATAAATGTGCTTCTTAAGCTGGGGACACAAGATATTTCTAATCATGCAACAATGAAAAAGATTGAGCAGCGCACATTTGAAATGGTGCTCATGTGAAGAGAATTGTCCATTGAAGCAAGCAAATGCTGCTCTTGATCTGACTGCTGCTCCGCTCCGTTGTTTGCTGTGTGTGTCTGTGTGTGTGTGTGTGTGTGTGTGTGTGTGTCTGTGTGTGTGTGTGTGTGTGTGTGTGTGTGTGTGTGTGTGTGTGTGTGTGTGTGTGTGTGTGCGTGCGTGCGTGCGCGTGTGCGTGCGTGTGTGTGTGTGCGCGTGTGTGTCAGAGGAGGCAGCCTCAGCGCTGGGGAAGGATGCTGTGTTGTTGGCTCGGGTCATGGAGTGGTGCCAAGCCAAAGACCATGCAGGAGTCAGAGGAGAGGCCAACCGCCTGCTGGCCGCCCTCATCCGACACAGCCAAAACCCTGTCAGTCACACACACATACTGTACAGTACATGCCATCATCATCGCAGAGGTGGAAAGTACTCAAGTAAAAGTACTTAAGTACATGTACTTTCAAGATTCAAGATTCAAGATTTTTATTGTCACTCCGTAGTACAAGTGTCACGTGTGAAATTCCTGTGCTGTGAACTCCGTTTACAACATAGTACAAATATAACAGGGCATATGAGTGCAAAAACAACAAGAGACACAACGAGCAATAAGGCAGTAGAGTGATAAGACAAGTCAGAGACAGTGGCATATTCGTTATTCACTCAATCACTCACACTCACTCACTCACACACTCACACACACTCACACACACACACACACACACACACACACACACACACACACACACACACACACACTCACTCACTCACTCACTCACACTCACTCACTCACTCACACTCACTCACTCACTCACTCACACTCACATACACCGACTTAATAACTTAATGACTTAATGACTTACAGTAATGTCCTCCCTCTGACAGGAAGTTGTCCATGCTGTAACCAAAGCAGATGGGGTGCGGCACCTCATCTCCATGGCAACCAGTGAACATGTCATCATGCAGAACGAAGCCCTGGTTGCCCTGGCAATAGCATCTGCCATTTCCATCGGTAAAGCAGTTTTTATCTCAAATCAAAGGTTCTCCTGACAACACAGTTCCATCCAGCTAGCTGTGCCATGTGAGCAATGCATTATGCTCAGGTTCCACATCATGATCATTCTTTAGCCCAGGGGTTCCCAACCTTTTTTTGCTTGTGCCCCCACATTGATATCACAAAAATCTGGGGACCCCAGATGTGGAACGCCACGCCACCCTATCATAGTAGTAAACGCCGCCTTATTATAGTTGTAAGATTGTAACTGCTCGAGGGACATCACTGATGACATCATCACGGATGACGTCACTCACTGATGACATGCTCGAGTGACATCAGTGATGATATCAATTCTGACTTTCATCTCGGAATTCTGATTTATTCGTCTTTTTCACAGCAGCCATTTTGTGTCTCAAAGGCAGGAAGTAACCCAGGTGCAACCAAAACATTAATGAGGGCCCCAGCACTGGAATACCTAAATGGATTGAGGTTGGAAACCCTCATTAATGTTCTTCCTGCACCTGTGTTACTTCCTGCCTTTTAGACACAATGGCTGCTGTGAAAAAGGGTCATTAGGAGG
The DNA here is from genome assembly GCF_964638095.1 of Poromitra crassiceps. Taxonomy (NCBI): domain Eukaryota; kingdom Metazoa; phylum Chordata; class Actinopteri; order Beryciformes; family Melamphaidae; genus Poromitra; species Poromitra crassiceps. Next base: position 9,367,084 of record NC_139633.1, on the reverse strand, counting down.
AAGTTGTATCTTTACTCTTCATTATTTTTTATTTGCTGTATTTCTGTCCTATTTCCCTTCAAGGATGAATAATGAATAGTGAACAGAAAGCATACAAAAACAAATGAATAACAAATAAAAATACAGATGTGTTGACAGATGTACAGGTTAGCAAAGCAATGGCAGTTTACAGATCTATGAGTTTACAGCATACATGCAGTGTGTGCAAATGTGAATCTCCACACAACAGTAATGGGTCCTCCGAAGCAACGAGTGGTAACATTCACGTTGGTAGAGTAAACACAACGAGTGGTAACATTCACGTTGGTAGAGTAAACACAACGAGTGGTAACATTCACGTTGGTAGAGTAAACAGCCATAAATGCAGTTATTGTAGAGATAGACTCAATAACAACAATTAAACAAGAACTAGATTATGCACCAGCGGAGACGTTTTTGCCATTCTACTGACTGGAATTGGTGAGTTTGTCTGTCAAGGCAAGTAGGCTACTCATGTGGGCGGCTAGAAGTCCACACTGATCCTAGAAGTCCACACTGATCCTAGAAGTCCACACTGATCCGTGGAGCCAAACAGAATGTGAGGTCACATCATCAGGATGCTTTCTTTTTTTAAGATTATTTTTGGGGCATTTGGCCTGTATTTATTTTGAGGTAGGACAGTAGGACAGTAGATAGGACAGAGAGAGAGGGGATGATATGCGGCAAAGGACCGCAGGTTGGATTTGAACCCGGGTCGGCCGCGCAAAGGGCCGAGCCTTCCAGGTGTGCTACCAGGTGAGCTACCAGGACGCACATGATCAGTATGCTTTTAACCAGGCTATGTAGGCCTAAGCAACAACTTCAAATAGACGTAGAATGAATATTATATGAACTGCAATCATTCAGATGTATAATGCATTCAATCGTGCATACTTGTGTGTGTGTGTGTGTGTGTGTGTGTGTGGTGTGTGTGTGTGTGTGTGTGTGTGTGTGTGTGTGTGCTTGTGTGCGTGCGTGTGTGTGTGCGAACACTGCAGAGTCTATGCGAGATCCGTTCCGAGAGGCTAAGCTGTTGCCCACGCTGCAGCAGATGTTGGAGGATCCTGCGGGGGCGCTAGAGGTCAAGTTCAGCGCTTTAGGCCTCATCTGCAGCCTGGCCAACTCCAGTATGTTTTCTATTTCTATTTATCTTGTTCATATTGAGGAGGATAGAGAGAACTGTCTGTCTGTCTGTCTGCCTGTGTGTCTGTCTGTCTCCGTCTGTCTCTGTCTGTCTGTCTCTCTGTCTGTCTGTCTCTCTCTCTGTCTATCTGTCTGTCTCTATGTCTGTCTCTCTGTCTGTCTGTCTGTCTGCCTGCCTGTCTGTCTGTCTGCCTGTCTCTCTGTCTGTCTATCTGTCTCTGTCTTTCTGTCCGTCTGTCTGTCTGTCTCTCTCTCTGTCTGTCTGTCTGTCTGTCTTTCTCTCTGTCTGTCTGTCTCTGTCTGTCTGTCTGTCTCTCTCTCTGTCTGTTTGTCTGTCTGTCTGTCTGTCTGTCTGTCTGTCTGTCTGTCTGTCTGTCTGTCTGTCTGTCTCTCTATCAGTCTGTCTTATTTCTACTGGCCACACATTTGTGCTGAAATGAGTGAGGTTTCTCTTTCATTTGGATCATCTGTTATTTGCAGTGCAGGAGATACCACAGGTATTGACGGCCCTTTTGAGCTGCTGTATATTATGGTCGAGTGTATTTGATATACAGTGTTGGGCAAGTTACTTTGAAAATGTAATATACTACATATTACTAGTTACACTATTACTGTCTGTGTAGAGTAACTTGTTACTTCTTACACTACTTTTGCGATTTCTTTAACCCAGCCCTAATGGCGATATCGATACCGATACGATTGCACCCAGAGGGCGCAGTTTCTCCAATAGCAAAACTTGGAAAAGTTGCTGAATGGGGCTTTAAATATGTGCTTTGATAATACTTTTTTTTACTCAATATGTAACTTGTGTTACTTGACAAAGTAACTGGTATAATACTACTGAAATCCTATTGTAATAAGTTATATTACAGAGTTACTGCTAAAAGTAATATATTACATGTAATATATTACTTTTGTAATGGGTTAACCCCAACACTGTTGATCTACAGCAATTGAAGAAATAAGGTAGGACGATCTCAGCGCCAGAAAGAAAAATATTCTGTACATTTGGGACTGTCAGCAAAACTCCATTCCCTGGGTCAGATTGGATAGGAGAATTTGCTCCAGGCCCAAGAACATCAACAGAGTCTGAGATGTGACCAAGTCGACTCGAGTCTGAAACGAAAATGAACTAAAATTAATACAGACTCAGCAGCTGCACAACTTATTTCTCACCTCAAATGTTTTCAGAAACATTTTGGTTAACTATTTTCCTAATATAAGAGGTATCCAAACGAGCCGCTATGTTTTTCCAGTTTGAAATCTGGGGCAGACAGCCCAACAAGTGAAAGTGTTTATCCAATCAGCTGCAGTCAGGAAGTGTTTTATTTGTTTGTCTCTGTAAACATGGAGGAGAAAATCTTGGCATGCCCATCAAGCGTCCAATATGGCGAGGCAGCGCAATCAATGTGCCATGATGACCCTGTGAAATCACACAAACCCAACCCAAAGAAATGTGCAATAGGGTCCAACTTGGAGTGTGGGCCATAAACGAGGAGAGGCAGACTTCTGGGGGCTGGTGGTTTATAGCTAGCCTAGGTAAACCCAGCCCCCACGTGATCTGCTCTCTCAGTTCCCAGTCACTAGTGACTGAGAGCAGGTCTGAGAGCAGGTCACGTGGGGGATGGGTTTACCCAGGCTAGTTTATAGCAGCCGTCCCAGAGGTCACCAGACCCCTGACCTCATCTTTAAAGGAGACTCAGGTCTGGTACAATGGATGGAGAAATGCTAACAGGCTTTTAAGTGCATCTTCTACGTTTCTACAGTTTCCATTTTACAGAACCAGCAGCTCATCTCACATTTTCTTCCTCTCTCTTTAAGAGACTGAACTGTTACAAAAGTATTACTTGGAACAGACAGACAGACATGATGTTCAAAGAGAAACTTTTATCTTCCTCTTCTTTTTTCATGCATCATTCTGATTACTTTTCTTTCTCCTTTCCACTCCCCAACTCTTCTCACACTTGCCTCCCTCCCTCTCTCCCTCCCTCCCTCCCTCCCTCTCTCCCTCTCTCCCTCCCTCCCTCCCTGTCTCCCTCCCTCTCTCTCTCCCTCCCTCCCTCTCTCCCTCTCTCCCTCCCTGCTCTAGGTGTGATGAAGGAGGAGATGGACTCTTTAAATATGAGGGATAGCCTAAGTAAACTGACGGATCATGGCAACAGTAAGCTGGCGTCACAGGCTAGCTCCATACTGGCCATGCTCAGCGACAGCAGCTAGACGAATGGATTTCATTTTCTATTCAGATTTATCCAGCTCATTCAGCCACGTATTTTAAGTCCAATTGTCTTACTGCACAAGTAGATCATTTTAAACAACTGGGATCCCTCAGGGATCTAAGCCATTTTTGTGTGATTTCGGTATACATTGAAATTTGAAAGGCTCTTGCACACTTGAGGATTCTTATGACCAGTACATAAGAAGAATAATCGCACAGAGGTTACACTGTTAATACAGCACGATAATACAGTAGTGCTGTATAGACCAGACCAGCACATCCGGGTAATTCTCAAAACGTGAAGGCCGTGCCCCTTTTTAGGGGACAACACAAGCCACTCGCAGTTGACTTAATGTAAAATGCAGTACAAACAAAATCTATAGAAAAAGAACAGAATTAATTTAGTTTATAAATGACCCAAAGACACCATGACATGACAATATATTTCAACTTGGCCGGCCATAGAATGCGCAAGATACATCGACACAAGGTACTTGCCTTATATGAATGCTATATCCAGTTTCCACCAGGTTACATGCATCGTCCACATTGACGGTGTCACCCCTACTCTATTAAAACATATATATTGCAGATCTTTTTTATTTATTTATTGTTAGTGAAACTAACAACACGGCAACTCTTCTGCATATCTATATCAAATTAAACCGTTTTAAATAGTTTGTTTGAAGTGTTTTCGGCTTCTTGTACAGTCTTTTCCTATGGTGGGTTTCCCCATAAAAGGGGTGGTGGCCTTCACGCTGGACGCTTGAAGACGTGCCGCAGTTCTGGTCTATTGCTGTCTTTACTCACTTCTACCCAATGAAGGTCTGAGGACCGAAATGTTGGACCCTGACTGCAAGTGAGACAGTGTGCAGGATTTCTTGTTCAGTAGACTCACTTATTTAACACTTAAAAGCTATTGTTACCCTCTCAATGCTAAATAAGAATGCATGACATTTCAAATGGGTCACACCTACAAGTGGGAAACCCTATAGAGGGTATGCACACCCACTGAAACATGCCCCCTCAATCGGGAACGAGTGTCAAAATGAGTGTCAAATTCCTCCCTGAGCAGCAGGTGTCAATTATCTAGGCTGATTACTGCATTCAAGCTCAGTCTTGCTGTGACTCAGTGGGCGTGACCCCACAGTGACTTCTGCCTCTGTGACATCACATGCATACCCTCTATTCAATGTCTCTGGGGGGGGGGGGGGGGCGTCTGTGATTGCTTTTTCTGTGCTCTAATATTTTATGTGAAATCACCCGTAAGCTTCTGTCAAACAACTGTACTGTTTGTCTATTATACGCTAACTGAATTATCTGGAAGTCGCCAAATGCTAACAAGCTACAGTTGCAAACTTCAGTGCAAGCGTGCACAAGACTGTATTGTAAAATCTGCAACATTTCAGTTTTGTACAGCAATATAATTTGGCTTGAAATATTTTTGAATGAATCTCGATGAGTTTAAATACAAATAAAACCTAAGCTTGTTATATATATTTTTTAGGTGCACTGTTGTGTGAGCCTGTTTTCTCAGAAGTATCATTTCTCTTAAGATCTGTTATCCCTTTTACAAATCAATGGGGAAAGGATCATCTTAAGACTGAGATCTTTTTGAGAAGTTGAAACCTGGTCAAGATGACCAAAGACTCATCATGCCAACGTCCGAATCTTACCCACATGCTTAGCTCATCAACCAGCATTAAACCAGACCGTCCAGACTCTTGTTCATCATTGCCATTCAGAATCGCAGAGTGGGCAAATCTAAGAGAGTGATATCCTTGGCTAGCGCCTCCCATTCCTCTCTGAGGGGTTGGAGGCTTCATATTCTATGGTACATGGCAAATGTAATAGTAAACGTAACAATGCAAGTCCTCCATCTGACAGTAATATCCTATAGAAGCACAATGTAAAGAGGCCACATGAACAAAATCCTAAACAGGCTATCATCAAACATTTATATGTAGGCTACTGTCTGTTGTATAATAATAGCAATACTAACAGGTGTGCAATAGGTGCTCTATACAAAGCAATTCAATGTGCATTTTAGTTGGCTAATTATAGGGACAAGTGTCAGTGTGTGTTGAAAAGAGAGATGTTATGCAATTTAGAGTGAATCATCTGTCCCTTGCAGCATTTGATATAAAGGAACTATGTCCCTGTTATGTGACCTCTGTATCAACCTATGTATACAAGTTCGATATTGCTTAACACTTGTGAACAGATCTGTCTATTTGTTTATTATTGATGGAAGGTATTTTTTGGACATTCCAGAGTTGTGTTCTAGAGTCCACAGAATAAAGTTATGTGATGTCTTCCCAGAAAAGGCCTCTACTTGATGTGTTTTTCCTCATCAATTAAAAAGGCAATCAGCCAAAGACCACACACAACTACACACATGCACACACACAGACATGCACGCACACACACACACACACACACACACACACACACACACACACACACACACACACACACACACACACACACACACAGAGAGATACACGGGTCAGCATCAGCAACATCAACAATAAATGCATTCAATCGAGTTCTACTTGATCACTATAAGGAGGACAGATGGCCATCCTGAAATGGGGAGTGACATGTGGTCTCGATGCCAGACGAGTCTGGGGAGAGACTAGACATGTGGTCACCCTTGCCTACAGTCTGTTGAAAAACTGCTTTAATGGCTTCTAAACCAAGCTGTTTTCCAGCCTGGTGTCGCTGTTGGAGTGGACATGCCCTGCCCAACGGCACTAAGGGAACTCCAGGTGATCCAGTCAATAAAATAATCAATTCATGAAGCAGTGTTGGAACTTTCTCAAATGAGCTATATACAGTATATATATATATATATATATATAAACTGTTTTGAACCAGGCTGTAAACATGTTTTATTATGAGCATTGTCAAGTAGAGGAATCAGTGGAACATGTAGCCTACTTTTTCATTGTCAGAAATAGCCTACTCTCGTGTACGAGAAACATTGAGAAGTCAGGAAGCTTGGAGTGGAAGAACTAAGCTTAAAACGTGTATTTTTCCATTATTTGGAATAAACTGCTGATTAAAATAATGTATTTATTTATTGTGGCTGTAAATAAACTCTGACTCACACTCCAACACAGTAGGTGGCGGTATTGCACCTTAGAAGATGAAGAAGAAGAAGAATCCTCTCAGTGACGTCAGATATCGAACTCCTCGTGGAACTCCTGACTGTTCCGCAGTAACCTCGCGTCACCAGGCTCTTCGTTCCGCAGTAGTCTTGGCAGTGCCAGTCGTAGATGTTCCCTCTGTCTGATTCTCAAGTGAACATTTCTGATTTCTAGGTAAGAAGTTGTAATTAGTCTGTCTGAAACCAGTTTGATAAATAAGTAAACTGAATTTGCAACCTTTCTTTCTAGCGTTAGGTACCTGGTTATGGATAATTTTCGAGGAACAAGGTACATGGTACGGTACGGTACCTTTGTTTGTTTAGGATATCCCATGCCATGATACCTTGCGACCCTTAGAATCGACGAAGAAGAACGAAGCGAGCCCGAGCAAGCCCCTAATGGCGACGCCCACAAAGCCGACCACATCAGAAAAAAGTGAAACAATGTTGGCTAAATAACAAACATCTGTCACTTTCTGTTCGTTTTATTCTAGAATAGTCAATAACGTCAACCTTTACTTAATTCCAGTGCAGTCAGATGTTTGTACAGTAGTCTCTTAGAACAGACGAGTTGGCTTCCGCAATTTTCAAATGCTCTCGCCATACCGTCTGTACGTCAGACCCCCAGAACATGCACAAGGAAGTAGTGAAAAAAACCTTCAGACCGGAAGGAAGTTCGACGGAATCTGACCAATCACGACACGCGTGTCCACGAAAAATATGTTCCCCCCGGAAACTTAAACCGATGCAGGTTGCTAATGCTAGCAGTGCTTTAGAATTACCATGGAAGCTACGCCGACGAAACCGGTGAAATAAGACCCTGATAGACGTAAACGATGTATCCGCGGCTTGGAGGAACCTCGTGCAAGACGTGCACTTATTCCAGAGTTAAACGAAAGTGATGAGGTAAGTTGCTAACGTTACTGAGCTTATCGTTCGTCTTACTAATCAGCGTTAGCTAACGATAGCTACAGCAGTATACAGCTAGTTAGCTAATGTTAAATTCTGATTGGACGAATGAGCGGAAGTCCCGCCTTTCAACTTCCTCTTCCGTTTGGTGCATGATTCTCCCCCACGAAGTACAGACTGTATATAGCTGCATCTGCCGGATGTAGATAAGACAGTCTGTTTTAAGAGACTATTTGTACAGTGTCAGGAAAGCACCGTAGGCTCTTATGTTGAAGACAGGAAACGGAAGTGTGTGTTGTTGTGGTCGGGGCGCTTGACGCTATGTTATGCTAGAAGCGGAAGAGAAATAAAGCTGGCGTCTCGTGCAGAGATTGTTCAAGATTGGAGTTGCCCCGTTTATTGGTTTTTATATCAAAGCCTAACGCTCGGCTACAGTAGGAAGCATCTTACCTGACTCTGTTGTGGATTGCAGCCGGGCTAGTTAGGTTGCAAGCTAACGTTAATGTTAGTTTAGAAAACCTGCTCCGCGTGCCCCAAAGCAGGACAACACTGTACAGCCAGGAGGATAGCAGCGTGGCAGACCTTCAAGGGTAAGTGGAGTTCGCTTTAACTGTGCTTTATTAAATGACAAGCTGTCATTGCTTAAGTAACATTACCAATTTGTTTGTCAAATGCAACATTCCTGTTAGCTTGGTTTCACACTTTTAATTTGAAGGCCGAAACGGGAAATGGTGTGATGTTTTTTTTTTTTTTTTTTTTTTTTAATGGTGTGATGGTAGTAGACACTGGTCTGTAAATTTTATCATTTCACACGTAGCATTTCCGTTTTTCGCCTTCAAATTAAAAGTGTAAAAACAATGAAACGTTCGCCTGTGAAGCTCGACCTGTTTGGATTATAATACCGTTAGAGAAAACGGCCATCAGCCATGCAGTTTTATACTAAGGTAATTTATTGCCAAATGCTTTGGGAAACAACTTCATCAAGCTTGGTCAGAAAAGGTCTGTCTATTCAATGGAAACAGCACCAGTGTGACCTGTCGCGTGCAATGCTACCTTCAAGAATGAGGACGTCTGAAACAAGTTATTTTTTAATCACCTATATTAAAATGAGATACCTAATTAAACAATCATCTAGTTAGGTAACTAGAGGATATTAAGCTTCCTTGTACCCTTTGTAACTCTTTGTAACATTTGTAACCCTAACCCTATATATATATATATATATATATATATATATATATATATATTGTAGCGATCCTGGGTCTGGGTGGTCCTTGGCCAAAGGGAATCCCTTTGGTCGGTTGGTTAAAGTGTTGGGCTTGTAAGTTGGAGACCACAGGTTCGAAACCAGCCTCGCCTGTGCCGTTACATTGCTGTCAGAAGTGGGATGTTGGGATGGCCGCGTGGTCATCGGAGGCGTAGCCCCGGGAGCGTGAGGGAGCGCGGAGACTTTGAAGCGCAGGGGCTGCGCTTCCCACAGGTGGAGGTAGTGTAGCGATCCTGGGTCTGGGTGGATAAAGCGAACACGTTGGTCCTTTGGTCGGATGGTTAACGTGTTGGGCTTGTAAGTTGGAGACCTCGGGTTCGAAACCAGCAAGATTTAACGATTTTGACCACTTGAGATTTCATTTTAAAAAAGGTAATCAAAATCCCTCCAAAATACCAGCACCTTGAGCTGAGGAACACCACAGAAAAACTCATACTGTGATTTGGTCTCAAAAACTTTTGACATTTATAGATTCCTGCATTTTTCTGCGATTGGGTGGCGAGCACTTCTGTTCTGGAAATTGCTCAGAAGCCCCATTATTGTCATTATACTGTAGATACAGTCAGTGTCTCGTCATAGACGTTCAATGGATCAGCGTGGGGTAAATCCTCCCGTTCTTCCAATGCAGCAGAGTTAGCATTTAGCTGCTAGCCCGGCCCAGGCAGACAGGATCAGGGATTCAACCCCTGCAGTGAGCCGCAGCACCCTCCTTTGGTGAGTCAGCACATTGAGTTATGGGCTGACATCATCACACATGAACCTTTGGTGAGTCAGCACATTGAGTTATGGACTAACATCATCACACATGAATACAAATGGGCTTATTGAATCCACAAGAGTCTCAGCTTTGAGTCAATCCCAATTTTTGCAATTCCAAGACTGTTTATTTTTTTTATTTTATTTTTTATTTTTTTTACCTTTATTTATACAGGGGGAGTCTCACTGAGAGCAATGCTCTCTTTTTCAGGAGCACCCTGTTCACATTCACACACACATTCATACCTGGAAGCTGCCCAGTACAACCACAGTCTGATCTGCTGGCCACTGAGCAGCTCCACTGGAGCGGTTGGACCCCAGTATGCCTATTAAAATAGAATAGGCGAAAAACTGCATGGTTTTCCCCCCAAAGTGCATGGGTCTAGCATAAAGTGAAGTGAGCATGTCTATAAAGAGGAGACGTATGGGTACCACCACATAACCCATTCTTATTCAGATATCTTGAGGTGAGAGGTCAAGGGACCCCTTTGAAAATGTCCATGCCAATTTTTCCCTCGACAAAATCTATTCTAAATTTGGAGCATTATTTAGCCCCGCCTCTAACACGCAGCTCTATGTCAAATACGGGTGGAGGGAAATCGCCACAAAGTTGTTTTTGTGGGGAAATGCTGTAAATAGGTGATGACTGTCACATACTGTTAGCCTAGGTAAACCCAGCCACCACGTGACCTGCTCTCTCAGTTCCCAGTCACTATCACACATAGTGACTGAGAACAGGTCTGAGAGCAGGTCACGTGGGGGATGGGTTTACCCAGGCTAACATACTGTATACTGTACTGTACTGTTAGATATAACCTACACATGTATTGTACTTCAGGATGACTGAAGTGAGCCAGCAGCAGTGGGGGGAGGTTCCAGGACTGGGCAGCGTGGACCAGTGGGTCCTCCAGTCCTCCCAGGTCCGGGTGGAGCTTCTGACCCTGGGCGCTATCATCAGGTCGGTCTGCATCAAGGGGAAGGATGGACAGTCTGAGGATGTGGTCCAGGGCTACGATCACCTGGAAGGTAGGAGTAGTTTTTTTTAAAGGAGGCGTGGCAATGGCTTAGCCAATCACAAAAAGGTGCCTAAGTTCCACATAGATTCACATAACACCACGCCTTAGTGGAGGTACAGTATGCACTCTACCAAGTAGGAACTTGGCCCGATGGACGATGGCATCGACCATCGTGATGGGCCGATCCCCCATCGACCTCTGAGCCTTCTACATCGGATCTTCGGATCTATTAGAATTAAAATTGTGCCGTTTTAATAATAAAAAAGGCCAAGTCCACTTACCGTGACGCGCCCAGTGGCATTAAACAAGCGCACCCAGTTCAGAGAAGCCTCCCGCTCCCCTCCTCCTCCCCCTCCTCCGCTCTACTGCTTATCTGAACTGGGTGCACTTGTTTAATGTCGCCGGGGCGTCCCCTGCGCGTGAGAAGTCGGCTGTGTTGTGAAAACTTTTTAAGACAAAGAAGAAACTGCATGTTCTTTCCTGTTTTCAACCCAAAGTGAGTACAAGTCTTCAACTGTGAATTTAACTCGCCTGTTTCCAAAGTGAAAGTTGGAGTCGCTACTCGCTCCAGATACAGCAGCTGTGTTTCTCGAGCCATTTCTCCTCAACTCTCTCATTACATTAGGTTCAAAAGCCCATGCGAATCTAACATTATATCAGCCAGTAATTCAGACAGTTTTCTGCCAGCTAGTTAAATTCAACACACACGCGTTGTTGGTGAGGATCTGTAACGTTAATGTTATTTGTTTTGCGCCGTTCAAATTGCTGGTAGTGACAGCCACTGCCCACTTCAGTCGCCAGAGGCTAATAGCCTATCCAAGCCCGCTGGTATCATGTCCTGTTGTTAACATGTCATGAACGCATTGTAGCGGCTAGCCAAATGGAATTACAGCAATTCAGCAATGCAGCGATTAAATAATTAATTATTCCCCCCACCCCCTCCCCATTGACGATGCCATCGTGCAACGCGATGTTTCACTGTAAAACAATCACGATGGGTATTTATATAACATCGCACAACCCTACTACCAAGTGCCCTCTAGTTTTCAATATTTTACTGTGCATAAATCTTATGAAAGCAGGAATAATCCACCAAAATATCATTACCTCATCATTATTGAGGTATTCAGTCTTAAATATTGTGATATTTGATTTAGTCAATATCGGCCCCAGCTACACTGTCTAAAAATACTAGATGGCACTCGGTAGAGAGCATAGCTCTGCCAATGCTATACAGTACAGTTGACAAGATATGAAAGTTCCATATGTTGAAAAGTCAAAATGATGATCCAAATTGTAGTTGAATGTGTGCTGTGTTGTGTTGTCAGGTTATGGTGTGCTGTGTTGTGTTGTCAGGTTATGTGTCAGACCGGCGGTACTTCGGGGCGCTGGTGGGGCGCGTGGCCAACAGGATCGCAGGGGGAAGGTTCAAAGTGGAGGGAACAGAGTACCAACTGGATATTAACAATGGACCTAATGCACTGCATGGAGGACTGAGAGGCTTCAATAAGGTAATGGGGAAATACTCTACTGGAACCCGAGGTGAGGTCACAATGTCACGTGAATGTTGTTGAACTCTTTTTTTTTAACCACTTAGTCATTATATCGATATTAGAGGCTGACATTTTTGGGGAGTCCAGTGGGGCGTGGGTCATGGGATGGTGTGGGTCACGGGATGGGAGTCATATATATTCATCACGTGATTGAGACGGGATGGGGGAAAATTTAATGGGAGGGGCGGGAGCGGAAATCATGACAATAGACCAATTTTTATAGATAAATATTAGGGCTGTCAGCGTTAACGCGTTAATCGCGCGTTAATGCGGGCCCATCATAACGCGTTATTTTTTTTTTATCGCGTTAATCGCATGCCGCTATTTTGGCCCTTCGTCGCACCCGTACTGGTAGTCAAGCCATTTGGTTCCCTGTCTCCTGCTTATGCAGGCAGGCATGGAAAAGAACGACAGCAATACGCTTCTAAATGGCTCGTTTTACTTTAAAAAACTCCCCAAATGGCACAGTGGACAAGTCAAGAGCCGTAGTTTGCACATTGTGTAAAACGACGGAATTAAAATATCACCGAAGTACATCGAGTTTGAGGCGAGCAATCACCTAAAAGTAGCTAGCGGCCAGCTAGCAGCCAGCTAGCTAGCGCGAGACTCATCACTCATTCTTCCTTCAGAGTCTCGGATGCGTGGGTCCTTTAACCACTGGGAGGTCGGCTCCAATGGCTTCACGCGATATACACGTTATCAATACTCAGTTTCCAATACCGAGCCATTATTCACATGGAAGTGCCAAAGTTTTTAGCTCAGACACAGCCTTCTTCGGCTGTGTCATTTTGGGTTTCGACTGCTCCACAGCGCCGCCGCCGGAAGTATCGGTTCTAGATATATTTTGTAGACATTGTTACCTCCTGTTCTATCTACACGGCTCTGCTGTCTACATTCCACTTCTATTGAATTGAAAATAAATCTAAAATTCAAGATCACAAAGTAGATGTATTTGCTTTAATTTGATTCCCAATCACGACACACTGGTAAGAATTATTAATATCTAATTAAAAATGCTTTGAAATGCAAAATAATGGCATTTTAAACATGCGATACAAAGATGCGATTAATCGCAATTAACTATAGTTAATCGCAAGATTAATCGCGTTTAATAAAATTAATCGTTTGACAGCCCTAATAAATATGCACATGCAGTTCTAATATGGAGAAACACTATTATAATTGTTTCCTGGCTGCTCTGATGGCTGGCTGCTAGTTGGTTGCAGGCTGCTGGTTGGTTGCAGGCAGACACCTGACCGTGCAGGCTGCTGGTTGGTTGCAGGCAGACACCTGACCGTGCAGGCTGCTGGTTGGTTGCAGGCAGACACCTGGCCGTGCATGCATGACGTGTGACGTGGCGTGAATTCAGACTGCAGTAGAACACAAAGTCATCTAAAAAGGATGGGGAGAACATCAAATCAAAATCATTGCATTGCCTAAAGACTGATTACAGTCTTGTTTTAATAAATGTGCCTGTGACATCGCGTATGTCGCTTTGAACTGAACATTTATCCCACTTTGTAGAAAATACCGAGATATATATCGCAAATTCAGTCCAAAAACACAGAAGATATGATTTTTGATCCATATCGCCCAGCCCTAATTATAAACTGTATTTTTTGCAAAGGCTTCATTTGTATTGGTTTTGTTTGAAAAGCAACAGTCTGCCAGTCAGGCCTGAGGGCTCCTCAGCACTGTCACAACACTAACCCTAACCCCAGCACTGGCTCCTCAGCACTGGCTAATTACAGATAATTCAGTTAGCTGCTCCATCAACTACCACAGGCGCGCATACACACGCACGCACGCACACACACACACATGCACACACACACACACACACCTACACGCATGTTATTGTTATAAATATACTTTATATATATTTTTAAGTTTGAATAAACCTTTCCTTTGGGTTAGTCACTCAATTTATTCTCTTGAGCTTGATTCCTTCCCGGCCTATCTGAATTCTGTTGTATTGATACAGTGCATAGAAGTTATGGCAAACTAACAAAATTTAGTTTTGCAATCTCAAACTCAAAATGTATAGTAAGTGTTAGTTAAAGGTGTGTCGCTGATGTAATCGGTCACAGCTCGAAGTGGCGATGGGGTCTTGAAATTTATTGGAAGGGTCTTGAAAAAGTCTTGAATTTAACCTCTGGATTGCTGCATATACCCTGTTAACATCATTCTTCTTATCATTTCTCTAAGCTTATATATTTCCCTACTTGAATGTGACTCAATTTCCCCTCAGGGATCAATAAAGTGTTTCTGATTCTGATCTGTTTGTCTCCGCAGGCCATCTGGGTTGCTGAGGCCATGGAAGGTGGTGTAAGTTTCAGCCATACGAGTCCAGATGGAGACCAGGGCTATCCTGGAGAGCTGCAGGTCTCTGTCTCCTACACACTACAGGTAACCACACCTGATTCATCACTCCAGAGCTCTATAGCTGATCATCACTCCCCTGGGGTCTCATCTATTAAACCTTGCGTAGAATCCCTACTAAGGATTCCTAGGACTGTGTTGAAAAGAATGACTAACCTATCAGTAGTCGTGTTTCCATTACCCTCAGAAATGCGCAAAATCTAAATATCGCAATAAAAATCGGGTAATGGAAACACGTAAATTTCGAAAAACCTCCCAAATATCGCAAAAAGTTTTTGCGATATTTGGGAGTGTATGGTATATTTGGTAAGTATATTTGGTAAGTATTTTTTCACCCCGAATCCAGTGCCGCCATCCCTGAGTCTCTACGACTTATTGTTGCGGAGATACGTCCACCCTGCATGCAGGACTACAGGAGAGAGATGGAGGACAGTGGGGGGTTGGGGGTTTCAAGTCACTGACCAAACACTCTATTTCAGTGATTGCTGTCAGAATATAGAGCCATTTAACACTTATTTGAACACAAAAACATCGCTGAATGCAACATAAATGCATAAAATAAGGTCTGTGGTTAACAAAAGTTTATGGGAACGCGAATCTGGGTCCTGCATGATAATCTTCACAAACGTGAATAACTTATCACTTTTGGAACATAAATGCGTTTTTTAAAATGCGATTTTTATAAAATGCTTCAAAAGGCATAAAAGTTATTCACGTTTGTGAAGAGTATCCTGCTGAACCCAAATTCCCATTCCCATAAACCTTTGTTCACCACAGACCTTATTTTATGCATTTAAGTGAAATCCCCCATTCTAAAACCCCATAGACTTTTCCACTGAAGAAACAAATGGCGGCGATTTCTGGATAAAGCCTACAAAAAGACGTCATCCCTGCGGTACTCTATGAACAAATGACTATAAAGGAGGAATATAAGATGTAAAATGAGCTCTTGTATGCTGTGCAGGGGGAAAGGCTGACAGCTGGATACCAGGCTCGCTCTACCAAAACCACCCCCATCAACCTCACCAACCACTCTTACTTCAATCTGGCTGGACAGGTATAATGACGTTACCTCTGCCAAGGAGGTTATGTTTTTGATGTTTGTCTGCCTGTTTGTTTGTCAGCAGGATTACAGAAAAGCTATACGAGGGATCAGTGTTGGTAAACAAACGGCAGCTTATAATGGGACCCTATGGAGCCAGCCTTGAGTGTCTCGCCCTAGCAGGCTGTAACCTGACTCCGCCAGATGGGGCGGTATTGAGTTCACAAGTTCACAATACCACCACCATCTGATATTGCTCAAGGATTGGAGTTTATACCGGCCCGCACCCAGGCGACCCAATCACCGGCAGCTACGGGCGGGCTCTAGGCAGACCGGGTGTGACGCCCCCTGTGCCTTGTAGTTCTGTCACTATTCAACATGGAGGCGGCTACCGAGGCTAGCTCCAGTGGGCTAGCTACAACGTTGTATGTTGGGGTCAAACATTCTATTCAAAACAATGAGCTAACATAAACGTTAAACACTTGATCTTACAGTGAGTGCGATTACGAAACTGTAACCGTATTGCTGTAACGTTATCAACTATGAACGTTAGTAAAGTTTATTACTAAGACTCATTGTTGTAGGATGTGGGGAGACAGCCTTCAGAGCTTTGCCAGGCTGGGAGAACTTTGATTTATGTCAGAAGGAACAATGCAGAAGAGTTGTGCATATATGGGACTTACTGCGTAGAACTGAAGTGGTTAGTTCAGAAAATGTGTTTGATTACTAACGTTATCGGTTTTAAGGGGTGCAAGCGAACAGCTTGTTCAAGCTAACAGTCTGTTCATAGCAATGTCCAATCAACAGGCGGTTAGCTTGCAAGCGCTAGTCTTTCAGGGTCTGCATACCATTACAAACAACCGATAACGTTAGCTGCAATACTTTACTTTACTTTACTTTACTTTATTGCATTTAGCAGACGCTTTTATCCAAAGCGACGTACAGAACATGATAAGAACATAGAATAAAAGAACATAGTCAATATAAAAGTGCATAACAGTATACAAAACACGGTGTGCAAACTGCATTAAAATTCAACTATCAAGCCGCACATTCAGCAACATCCAAACAATAACAATGTATAAAAGTCAGCATCAAGCCATTCATTCCACATCATACAGCAATAACATTCAACCAAAACTAATATAATTTCCATTCACATCCTTCTTAATCAATTTGATAGTGAACATAAAAGAGATGGGTCTTGAGTCTTTTTTTGAAGATGGGGAACGATTCTGCGGAACGGATGGAGTGGGGCAAATCGTTCCACCACCGGGGGACCACAGAGGAAAACAGACCGCTCCGTGACATGGGACTAGTTGGAGGGGGTAGTACCAGGAGTCTTTCATTAGCGGAGCGAAGTGAGCGGGATGGGGTGTAGAGATGGATGAGTGAGCTCAGGTAGGCAGGTGCTGTATTTGTTGCAATTTTGAAGGCGAGTGACAAGGCTTTAAATTTGATGCGGGCAGCTACGGGGAGCCAGTGGAGGGAAATGAGCAGGGGTGTGATGTGTGCTCTTTTGGGTTGGTTGAAAACAGTTCGAGCTGCCGTATTTTGGATCAACTGAAGGGGTTTGAATGTACTTGCGGGGAGGCCAGCCAGAAGGGCGTTACAGTAGTCAATCCGAGAAAAAACCAGTGCCTGAACCAGAAGTTGACAGGTGTGAGTAGATAGATAAGGTCTAATTTTCCTGATATTGTAGAGGGTGAATCTGCATGACCGAGCGATTGAGGCGACATGAGTTTTATGGGAGAGTTGGTTATCGATTATGACACCTAGGTTTCTGGCAGAGTGTACAGGTACAAGTTGAGTTGGTCCGAGGTTGATGTTGAGTTGCTGATGTATGGAGTGATTGGCTGGGATGATGATGAGTTCTGTCTTAGCAAGGTTGAGTTGGAGATGGCGTTTACTCATCCAAGCGGAGATGTCAGCAAGGCAATCAGAGATACGTGATGAGGCTGTGGGGTCATTGGGTGGAAAGGATAGGAAGAGCTGGGTGTCGTCAGCATAGGAGTGGTAATGGAAACCATGGGAATGGATGATGGAGCTGAGGAAGATGGTGTAAACTGCAAACAGAGGAGGGCCGAGGACTGAGCCTTGAGGTACTCATGTGTATAGGTCATGGAGTTTGGACATATCTCCCCTCCAGGAGACTCTAAAGGATCTCCCGGAGAGATATGACTCAAACCAGGAGAGAGCCGCTCCTGAGATGCCAAGCTCTGTCAGTGTGGAGATGAGGAGTTGGTGGTTGACCGTGTCAAATGCTGCCGACAGGTCAAGCAGCAGTAGTGCTGAGGACTGCCCGGCAGCTCTAGCCAGGCGCAATGATTCTGTGACTGTTAGTAGTGCGGTTTCTGTGGAGTGCCCTTGTTTAAATCCCGACTGGTTTGGGTCGTGTAAGTTATTGTCGGAGAGGAATTTGGAGAGCTGGGTGGAGACAGCTCGTTCAAGGACTTTTGATAAAAAGGGCAGGAGAGAGACAGGTCTGTAATTTTCAACCAGGGTGGGATTAAGTGATGCTTTCTTAAGTAGCGGGGTGACACGTGCTTGCTTGAATGCAGAGGGGAAGGTACCAGATGTGAGTGAGGAGTTGATGATTTGCGTTACAGCAGGAATGATTGTGGAGGAGATGGACTGAAGGAGGTTGGATGGGATTGGGTCCAGAGTGCAGGTAGTGGGGCGAGAGTCCATTAAGAGTTTGGAGACTTCCTCCTCTGTTAAGGGGGAAAATGAGGAGAGTGCAGGGCTGTTGATAGGGCGTGGAGAATGAGTATGGGTGGGGCATGAAAACTGGTTGCTGATGGCGGCGATCTTGTCAGTGAAGTAAGTGGCGAACATGTCTGAGGTGATCAGGGTAGAGGGCGGTGGGGGAGGTGGGTTCAATAATGAGTTGAAGGCCATGAACATTTGTCGGGCATCAGTGGCATTGGATATTTTGTTCTGATAGAAGGAGGTTTTTGCTGCGATAAGGCAGGAGGAGAATGATGAGAGAAGGGAATGGTAATTAGTGAGGTCTGAGGGATTTTGGGATTTGGTCCATTTCCTCTCCGCTGATCTGAGGGTTGATCTTTGTGTTCTGATAATGTCAGTGAGCCATGGACTAGGGGGGGTTTTCCGGGCAGGTTTGGTGGTTATGGGGCAGAGGTTATTAATAGCAGTGGAGAGTGCAGAGCAGAGAGTGTCTGTGGCCTCATTGGCTGGGAGTCTACAGAATTCAAGATGTGAGGGCATGGTGAGCATGACTGCAGTGGAGAGTTGAGATGGAGTGACAGTTCGGATACCACGGCGGAAGGAAACGAGCTGTGGGGGGGGGGTTGGCGGTGATTTTGGAGGGAAACGGTGAATTGAAGAAAAAAGTGATCAGATAGGTGCAATAGACACCTATTTTCAGAACTTAGCAGCCATCTGCAGCTAGCTTTAAGGCTAGTAGAATGGCTAGCTGTTAGCCATTCACGCAAGAGTCACACAAACCAACATTTGTTCCAAAAGGAAATAAATCATAACGTTAATCAAAATGCCACTGAAACATTAGCTAATCAACACAGAACTGCAAAGATAAGTTTGGTAGATTAGGATAATTTCCCCTGTATGACGGGGTATGAAGCGTGTTTTTCCTCTTCTCTGTGTATACCTTGGTATGAAGGGTGTTTTTCCTCTTCTCTGTTCATACCTTGGTACCTTGATGTCCTCTGGGCTCCAGGCAGCTCCCTTTCACAGATTCATCTTTATGAATATATAACATCTTTATGAATTTACATCAAAATCTTATCCAATCGTGCCTCTGACCAGCAGATTATCTAACAACAACACCACATGGCCATCTTTGCTCTGTTTATTCTCACAAAAGCAAGAAAATAACATTCTCCAGTCATGTGTGAACATCTACCATTCCACTGACAGATAAGTTAGAATTCACCAGTCCTTAATGCTAAATAGTAGCGTTAAATCATTCTATTGTATCAAAGCATTTGGCCGATGTTATTGCCATGATCCCAGAGAGCGTTGCGTCTCCATGACGTTAGCCGTCCTGGGTGCGTGCCGCTCGGTGTCATATCGTGTCATCAGTTCCCTGAAGAAACGAACAACGATACGTGTTATTAATTAATCGCTGTTAACGTTAACATTAATCATCAGTTAATCCGTAACATTTAATGTGCAAAAATGGCCTACCTGCACTAAGCGTTCATCCTCAGTCAGACATCTGCAGTTATTCTTCTTTCTTTTGGCGAATTGAATAGTCAATGTTTGCACCCAACATATTCACCTTACAAAAACAGCAAAAATCTGCTACCTCCATGCTAACTATTTCGCTCTTAAGTCGATCTGATTGGTTGTAGTTGGCACGCCCAGACGGTGATAGACAGATGGTCCATCCAATCACCTGCCAAGTAGCTTGAAAAAAGTGACCGCCCTCTTCAGCAGTTGAGCTTGCCCGGGTCCAGATTGATGTAGATTGTTAAACAAATGTGAAGCAACCTACATCCATCTGGCAGCGCCAGGTTACGCAGGCTGTGCTTTTTACTAAAATTACTTCATTTTTAAAACTGCGACAGTTCACACAACTTTATCACGGCATACATATACTCTTAAGCTACTTCTGCTCTCAATCAGAATGTCAAAATATAAGCAATGTGATGTTAGTTTTTGAGATATTAACGTTTGTTTGGCACAACTCATACTAGTTAACTGCTGCGGTTCCAGGTGGCATATCCGGGTGTCCGACGGTGTCGTGATGTCACGTCGATTTGTCCTATTGGCCCCATTTTCAGGAGACTTCTTGGAAGGATGAGCATGGGCCAAGGAAGAAGCCATTTAATCACAAACAAGCAATAACAGCTTGAACCTTGGCAGAGGTCTGCGCTCTCTGAGTGCCCTTATAGTTATCTAATGAATCTCAATGTGTTATTATTGTCTTTTTTTGTAGAAAAAAGATGTAAGGAGAGCAGGAGGAAAGAGAGATGGAGAAAAAGACCCATCGCTTATTTGACCATTCACTATGATCTTATCTCACTACTATAATAAGGCGGCCACTGGCGCACAGTTGCTCAGGTGCGAGCTACAGGCGCGCACAATATTTCTAGTCTTATTGATTGTCGGGTGGAGGGGTGAGACAGAGCAAGGGGAGGAGAGGAGAGAATGCAGAAGGAAATGTGGGGAGGGAGTTTCTAATTCATCATTCATCATTTTATTGTTCTGTTTGAATATAGCATTAGAGTTTCCATTAGCATTCATACAAATATGGAACTGGACATGTGACAGTGACTGACTAGTAAATAATGGTGTTATAAATCCTGCACCCCATGTAACCAAACAGAGATGTTTAGTGTTTTTTTACTTGAAGAACATCATGTTACAATGCTTCCATATGCAGTTCTGGCCCTGCTAATTATCAATATTTAGCTGAAATAATTTCCGGTAATACTTAATATTAAGGTACACATATTCTTCATTATTAGCATGCATATTAGTTTGCATAATAGTTGTGTAATATGGTAGTCCAGAGTAAGGCATTAATAAGTGCTTTATGACTAATAAACAGCCAATATGCTACTAATATGGATGCTATTAAGCATGCATAATCATTTCTTGGATTACCTAAATGCCTAAATGCATGATGGGAAACTACAATGTCTCCATGAGTGGACACAGATGATCATCAGGGTGTGGACTGTGGACAGTGTCTGAGATTAAGGAGCTCAGGCACAATGGTCCTGAACGTTTATCGTCATGGTGTGTGTGTGTTTGAGCGCGTGTGTGTGTGTGTGTTTGAGCGAGCGTGTGTGTGTGTGTGTGTGTGTGTGTAGGGTGCAGCAGATATCTACGACCATGAAGTGTCCATCAGTGCTCAGTCCTACCTGCCTGTGGATGACACATCAATTCCTACAGGTAAGAGAGATGCAGCAGCACGACAGCACAACACTTGCTGCATAGTGAGGTGAGGCCAGGTCAGAGTCAAGGAACGGCAGAGTGAGGACTCCAAGTTCTGTTACACTGACTGAGGGCCACAAGAATTCTCACTTTGGACACTAGATGCCACTCTTACCCTTATTATCACCACAGATTAACTGAAACACTCAAGACTAAGAAAAGGTTTTTAAGGGAATAGTTTTTAACCATCAGAGTGAGGGTGTCCTTGTTGGGGCGATGACGAACCACAGTGTTCTTGGCACTTTAGCGACTGAGCCACCAGAGCAGCAAGGATTTTGATGAAGATAACGATGTCAACCCATTTCCCAAAGAACTAAATCTAGCTACTATGCCTTCACATATCAAATAACTTCCATTGTACAGTACGTAGACTGGAACGTACTGTATGTTTTTGTCTTCTCTTTGCAAATGTTTTTATTGTGCTGCTTTCCTTTCTCAGGTATCTCAGGTATTTCAGGCTCTTTTTCTGCCTGGGTTATATATTCATACATTTGTGTACAGCTAATTCTCCAAAGGACTTCCATGATGGATCCAGACATGGTTGACGAGATTTGTGATGCGACTATAGTCTCCTGTTGAGAAGGGTCCCTGGTAAAGCTACTGTGTGCCAACATTCTAACTTAGTTTCATTGATGCACAATGACCAATCAATAAACACATCAAGCTGTCTCTGTCTACAGGAGAAGTCAAATCAGTGGAAGGTACGCCGTTTGACCTCAGAAAGCTAGTTCTGATTGGCCCTCAGCTGAAGGAAGTTCCAGGGCCAGGGTTCGACCACAACTTCTGTCTAGCTTCACCTGGAGACCCCTGGGAAGAGAGGCATGCTGCCAGGTGTGTGTGTGTGCGTGCATGCGTGCGTGCGTGTGTGTGCGCATGAGTGAGGGAGTGAAAGATATTTGTCATTATTTGCTTGGCTTTAAAGGGATAGTTCGTACAGGGAAGTCTGCTGAGTGTGAAGATTTCACCTAAAAACATGGCCAACTTCCATGATTGGAAGTTGGAAACCCTCCCTGCCTTTGACACAAAATGCCCCCCGTGAAAAGGGTCTATTAAAGCAAATCTTTTCAATACAATAACACTCACACTGCAGTTCCACGTCTTTCAATAACAGTGATTGAACAATTATCAAGAATTTTCAGTCCATTTGATGCTTTTTTCCCCATTGCGTTCATGTCATTTCAGGATTTTATTGTTTCAGCGTTTTGACTCAAGTGCTTCTAGCCTGTAAAGTCAAAGAATGCCTTTAGCAAGTGGATTTTTTTCTCTCGATTTGTGCAGCGCTGGGAGGTGGGGTTAAGAGATGCCCACTCACTCCTCTGTGCGTGCAAACTCCCACACAAACAAGCGCAGAGAGAGAGAGCGGTCAAGCCAGCTCCAGAATGAATGGGTAGAGGGAGCAGCGCTGGCCGGTTTATCAGATGAAACTATTTCTGATTGTGTCCCAGCGATTATGTTCTGAAGCACAAATAAACACACACACACACACACACACACACACACACACAGCGACAGAGCAGCACTCAGCAAGAGAGACAAGGAAAGCGAAACACAAGGTGCCTTATACCCCGTTCAAGACAACTCGGACCGCCGGAAAAAATGGGTTCCGACCTGTAAAAAGTGAATTGAACGGTCGTCCAGGCCGGAATTACAGCTCGGAAATTCGGGTATCATTCAGAGCTCCGGTTTCGCCGAGTTGACGTCACAGCCACATCAAAATGGCAACTTGCATCGTTAATGATAATCACAGAATTATTATAAAGACGTTTGTTGACATTTTAACACACAATTTGAGGTCTTAATTATGTAATGTTAACGTTTCATATGTGTTTGTATCATCTGTGTTTCGCTCTGTGTGAAATTCAGCATTCAGCATGTTCGGTTAGCATTGTTCGCTAGTAGGTAGCTACCATGCTAGCCTATGATGCTAACGCGGGTTGCTATAGCAACAGTTTGGGTTTCCCCCCCGAGCGGGAGGTGCAAATCTGTCCAGGCCGTATGTTCCGTGTTGAAACCTCCGGTGGGCAGAGTTGTCATGAATGCGGCATTAAAGCGGCAATATTTAATAAATCCCCAGGTAGAAAATAACGAATTATCCTTTATGGTTTGACAGGAAGACTTGACATTTGACCTTTCACCATCTCCATCTTCTGTCATCATAGGGTGTGTCACCCGGCCAGTGGGCGTGTCCTGGAGGTTTCAACCAGCCAACCAGGAGTCCAGTTCTACACAGCCAACTTCCTGGATGGCTCTGTCGCAGCAAAGGATGGGACTGTATACAGGAAGCACAGCTCCTTCTGTCTGGAGACGCAGAACTGGCCTGACGCCGTTAACCAGGTATAGTACTGGGGATTAAAGCAGTTACTGCACTAATGCCATCTAGTTCTATTTCATGATAATAATCTGCTCTCTTATTAAAAACCCAATTATAATTGCATTCAAACTCAGAGCAGTGTGAAATAAAAGTATAAATATAAACTCTCAGCTTGGGCCCCTGGGTAGTCGGTAATGAATGATACTGGAAAAAATTAACATTGCTTTTTTTTGTGATACTGTATCATTTTGTGATATACAGAATTTCACCAGATATATGCAGCTCGCAATTTCAATAGCTGCATTTGGAAAGCATTAATGCTAGGAATGATTAGGGTTGTGGTGTATCTGGATATTTGGTTATACAATAGGTTTGTCACCAAAAATCTACTTTTGTTTCAGGTAGCGATGCACCGATATGAAAATTTGGGCCGATACTGATAACCGATATTAACATTGCTGTTATGGCCCATAACCGATATTTACCAATCAAGTTTTGTACATACTGCAAAACACATGTAAGCACTTGGGCCCAGGGCCATGGGGGGGGGGGGGGGCTTTTACCCCCTCAATTGTATTTTCTGCCGCCCTTATTTGAATTCCTCTTCTACGTCTCGCGGTATGACATTGCTGTCTTTCAAAGGCTGTAGCGGTCTCATTTGTAAAGCTAGAGTGAAGCTCCTCATGCGCTCATATGAAACTAGAAAACCTCAAGAATCCATTGGTACCAGTGATATCCTTTGCATGGCCATTTTCAATTTGCCCCCTCACCATTCTTAAGGGCCCCCTCAGTCATTTCATCCTGAAGCCGGGCCTGTAAACAAAAACTAATACATTTCTTTATTTCCTAAACATTTAGAAATGTCCATAAATCATAGATTTAGTTTGACCACATTGTTTCCTCTCAATGTGAACATTTTGGCTGATCCCGATGATAGCATTGCAACATCGGACCGATTAAAAAAAACTACATTAACACATTCACTGCCAGCCGTTTTTTCAATACTGTAGGTAGGTTCTGCCAAGTTTTTTTTTTTAGGATTCTGGCTCATCTTTCAAGAGCCGAGGATTCTTTTCTGCTAAGATTTTGTGAACACAAATTATCTCAAAAGAACTAATAGAATGTGTGCTTTCTCTGTCTAAAAGAGTTAGTTTGTAGAGTTAGTAGTTATGTAGGCATTAGCAGTAGAATACAGCATGGTTTCAGCGTCTGAAAATTTAAGCTGAGATAAACGGCTTTTTGTGAAATTCGATAGAACAGTCACTTTAACCATTTATTTTTGGCGTAAGACGTCAGACATCTAAACAATAGTTTTGAACAGTAATTTCCTCCATAGCAGCAGGAAACCCCCCTCTCCTTCAAACTCCTCCCTCCGTGGGTGTGTCTCTGGTGGCTTTGCAGCATTTGTCACAAGCGAGGCTCTGCCTGTCTGTGCTGCCTGGCTGCTGGCGGCTGCTCTTTGGGCGAGTCTGCATGAGTCGTTTCGGTTGTGAGCTCAGCTGGAATGAAGCTGCGTGCGATTGTGGGCTTTCTGCCGGTGTTTCAAAGTGTGTTGCATGCATAATCTATTATGCAAATTTGCAATCCCCCACCGCCAGCTCCCAGCGCGATAATGCGCGAAATCGAAAGCGTTTTCGCCAATCCATTTTACAGTATGAGAATGGTTTCCTCGCGCGTTCCCCTGCAGTTTTGGCTCGGCTTTTTCTAGTCTGGAGAGCACTGTCGCCACTTAGTGGGTCGGTGGAATGGGTTGTACACGTTCGGTGGCTCCCATATTTTTATAGGAGACGTGGGGGGCGTTGATCCACGTCCCACCGTCAATTTTTTTTTTTTTTTTTTTTTGACGACTTGACTCGTCAATGGCAGTCAACCGTTGGATTTTTTTGGACGAGTCAACTCGGCATTGGCAGTGAACGTGTTAAACATTAAACATTAAACAAGCGCTCCCAGTGCAGAGAAGCAGTAGAGCGGGGGAGGGGGAGGGGAGGCTTCTCTGAGTCTGAACTGGGGGCGCTCGTTTAATGCTGCCGGCGCGTCACGGTAAGTTGACTTGGTATGTTTTATTATTAAAACGGCACAAATTTAATTGGAACAGATAATTAATCACGATGATCCGATGTAGAAGGCTCAGAGGTCGATGGGGGGTCGGCCAATCACGATGGTCGATGCCATCGTCCATCGTGCCAACCCTAGTAATGAGTTCCAGTCCTTAACCCCCTGTACAGAAAAAGCTGTTTGTCCTAAGGAGGATTTTCGGAAAGGGACTTTGCAGTTCCCTGCCACAGCACCCCTAGTGGCTGGCTGTGCCAGAAACCCCAAGCGGTACCACCATATCGCCGAGAACACGTGGCGCCTGATTATGGATACATTTATGGATCAATTTTAAGTTGGCACATTTGAAGAAATTTTCAAAATTCAAGATATCTAGTTTCTTGATAACCCGGCAATGGTGAAACCTGATCAATTCAAGAGGTCTGGTTACTGTCAGACCAGCTTGAGACCATACAGTTGCACAGTAACTCAGGTAAGAGAAAATCATAGAGTGAGAGGAGGAGAGCACCACAGTGTCATGTAAAGAGTGGAGGAAAGAGAGGGGGAGACCACACATTACCACATTAGAGAAAACATGCACTATGTAGCTATAACATGCATTGGGCGTGTGTGTGTGTCTGTCTGTGTGTGTGTGTGTGTGTGTGTGTGTGTGTGTGTGTGTGTGTGTGTGTGTGTGTGTGTGTGTCTCTGTGGCTGTCTCATGTATTTTCAGGCCTCGTTTCCTGACTCCCTGCTGCGTCCTGGTGAGGAATACCGACATGTCACCCACTTCACTTTCTCCACTGTCTGACCCCCCCCCACACACACACACACACACACACACACACACGCACACACCCCCACACACACACACACACACACACACACACACACACACACACACACACACACACATGTTCTGTCAGCACCTTGGAGAAGAAGTTGGAAGGTGAAAATTTCCCACCTCCAACCCAGAAGGATGAGCAGCCACAGCATCTCGGAGGTCAGATGACCACCTGATATATGGACACATACTGTATGGAAACAGATATGGATGCAGTATGTCTCTATAGCTTATATTGGCTGATTTTGTATATGTATCTCTATCCAGATATATGCACATGTATAACATAAACCCCTTTAAGATAATAAATAACATATATGACCATCTATTACATTTCTTTATGGGTCGACCCATTAGATCAGTGGTTCCTAACATAAAATATGTCAGTCCTGGTCTGGAGTTATCGAGCTATGTGATTTTACAGTACATAGAAAGTCGAAAAAACAACTATTTCAACATCAGAATGGAGACTTTGGCTTTAAAATTCTCCAAAATGGCACCGTGAAAATGGCTCATTTAAGGCAGTTTTACGACCGCCCATTTGTTTAGGGCAGCGCTCCTAGTGGGAATCCTGGGCTTAGATCAGGGACACTCAACTTGCTTTGCCCGGGGGCCACTTTCGTGAAATGATAGGAGGCCAGGGGCCAGTTACTAAACAAACTATACATTTTTCTGTCACGGATTGTAGGTTTTTGGGGTGTCAGTC
The DNA here is from genome assembly GCF_964638095.1 of Poromitra crassiceps. NCBI lineage: Eukaryota > Metazoa > Chordata > Actinopteri > Beryciformes > Melamphaidae > Poromitra > Poromitra crassiceps. The sequence continues at coordinate 9,339,812 of NC_139633.1, read as the reverse complement.
GGAGTTTAGTCTGACAATGTTGTGAACACCGGATAGTTAGGTTAAGTTAGTTAAGTACATACATAAAAGTGTCTGGGTAGCGAGCAGACGGCGGTATTTGACAATTTAACTGGAGCTCAGTCAAACTTTATTTCACGTTAGTTTTTATTGTGAATTAGATTCTAATTCACAATGAAAACTAACGTGAAATTATTAGAAAGTGGTCGGGGGGCCACTCTGCACCCTATCACGGGCCGCATGTTGAGTATCACTGGCTTAGATGGTCAGAGCTGAAGCAGAGACAACGTGTGTATGTTGCTGTGTCCACAATCTGCAACTTGCCTGCCTCATTTCACTGATAATATATATCCCTGCTAGGTGAGCAGTAATGTACAATGTGTAATGTTGTCTACATTATGAATAATGTGTTTCATGTGTCATGGTTAAGTTTTAAGGACCAAATTAATGTAATTAGCATGCTAAAGGCGAGTTAACCTAATCGCTAATTAGCTACCATGCTAAGCGGACTTTTCTCTCTACCTGTGTTCAAGATGTGTTGTTTTGACCTCGGACACCAATGCTGATTTGAGTTACGTTTCACAGCAGAGTTTTATATTATCCTGCATAGTCTTGCTCATTACTTCATTGGGTAATGTGTTTTATGTGATATGCAGTGTGTAAACTTTGTATTGTGTTAAACTTTGAGCATATTATCCTTTATCACCGAATTTAAAGTGGGCTGTCACCTCTACCCCACCGGTAGAGGTGACAGGCTCTGCAGCCAACATCAGCGCTCTCAAACGGGAATCGAGTTTGGTTGCTGCCCTCCCGGAGTCAAGGTGTAACGACCACATTGGTTTGCTCCCAAACGGGAAAATAGAAACCGACAATGCCGTGTTCAATGACCGAATTAATCCATTGGACATGGACAAAGTATTTTCTGCAAAAGGGCTACATATCCTCCATCTAAACGTATAGGCCATAAGGTGAACCAAGAAAAAGTGCCTAGAAAGTGATTTTTGTTCCAACTCCCTGGTACTACCTTTTCAATGCATTTTTTCTAAACAGCAAATAAATACATGACATGACATTAGTTGTCAGTGAAGAGTTCCTCCAGAAACAAAAGCTTTGATTATTCGTTAAAACATTACAGATAGTAAACATTCAAACCATACATTTTAGCCCTGTGCGAATATCAGAATTATGACACTGAAATTAATGTTTTTTTTAGGGTAGAATGTGACATAATTGGACTGTAAAGGCTGACCGGTAATCATATTGTGTTATGGGTAGTATTCATCTTTCAGTCATGCAGCATCCGTCAATCTACAGTTTAACCACTGCACCATCTTAATACTCTAAATAGCTCATCAATGTGTTGTATTCTGCAGGCACTTACAAAGCATGGCTAGGGCTTGCCTGATAATATTATGACTTGAAGATTAGATGCAGGTTCAAAATGGTCCACTAGTGAAAGGATCTCATGTAAAGTGAAACATCTGATGAGCAAGTGTGTTTCTGTAGCCTTGGGTATAAATATTGATGACATAGGATACAGTTCAAATGAATGCCATGGGTCTCTGGAAGACATCAGAGCAAAGAGCTGGAGAGGAGATGAATCGTGAAGGACGTATCTGAAATAGAGAGAAACAGCCATGCCTCCGGTGCTGCACTCATTCATTTAGGGTGTGTCTCGAACATCAAAAAGAGTTTTTTAAGCTACAAACAAAAGGACAATCCAAGCACTCCAAAATATAAAAATATAACCACGAGGAAGGAAATATTTTAAAAATCATTTATTGTAGGCTATTGATTGATTGATTGATTGATTGATTTGGTGAAATGTCAACAAAGATACAGGGCACAGACAATCACCGAGGATAAAAACACAATAAAGCCTGGCTATTTCAAGCACTGGCTTGTTTCCATTGCGGTCCTCAACAAACAACATAGAGACAAAAACACACACAAATGGGAATCACCTTCTATACTCAAATTAAGACTATTACATTATTACTAGATTGAATAGGAATAATGGCACGCTTGAATATTATACAATACATAAACATTTGTTGTTACATGTAAGGAATTAACATCCGTTGAAAACAAAGAAAACGAGGGGGGGGAGGGAGTGGGTTTGCGGGGGTCGGGCGTTTGCAGTGGGAAGTGGAGGGAGTAGCTCGTCCACAGCAACACTGGAGGCTATGCTATCATTCATAGCAGATCCATATATCTATGGCTCCAGTAAGATGTATCCGATCGAAGGAGGGGGGGCGGGGTGAGCGTGGTGGGAAAGGGTGCAAGAGCAGCAGGGGCTGATGGAGACGGTCGGACGTGGTGGGGGATGGTGGAGGACGGGGTGGTGCTGGGGGAGTGCGTGCGTGACCATGTGTGATTGGCCTATGAGTCTTAGGGTCCATGAGTGTGTGTGTGTGTATGTCTGAGCCTCCTTCGTCTGAACACAGCGTTGCTGCGGAGATGGCCTCAATCTAATCAGTCCAAAGTTCATGGCGGGGGGGGTGAATAGATGAGCGTAGTTGCATACGAAAATATCTGGGGAGGAATTTCTGCTGCGTCCTTGGCAGCTCCGGGTCCAGATTAGAATGAAAATGTTTTGGTTGCCTGAATTCCTTTCAGGTCACACAGACCAAACAGAACAGGTCTCAAGTCTCTGAATCCCAACATTAGTTCATTCTTATGCAGATCAGTGGAAATGTCCATGAAATAATCCAGGTATAATCCATTTTTCACAGTTCAAATTCACTGACCGCCCATCTCAATTTTCATGACGTCACAGCCTTGGGTCAATCGCTGTTGTCTTCCTGTACCCCGCGGCGAAAAGATCCGTCTGGGCAGAGGGTGGGGGTTCCCCGGACCTCGCATTCCTCAAAGTTTAGTTGATTTGCGTTGAGATACCAGCTTAATAAATCCAATAAATCCATGTTTGTCATTTCGAATAGACAAATGCAAGTTTGCTCCGGCTAGGGTGGTGTTGCAGGCAGAGGGAAAGGTGCAGGAGAGGAGGGGTGGAGAGAGCGAGCAGAAAAGCGTCCGTCTCCCTCCAGAGCTGAAGTAGGAATATCAAGTTGTGGCTGAATCATTACAAATGCCAACATGTTTCAACCACTGTAGGTCTTCTTCAGGGCTTAAAATTAAGGATAACAATCAATTTAGGTCATATGCAATTATGACAGTGCAAACTATCAGGGTAGTATGCTATGCCTTCTGCATGTTCATCTCCAAGATTGGACTATGACGAATAAGAGGGAAGGTCCATAGTGTAGTATTTTTAATTAATAGTAAGTCATATTATGTTTTCTTTTTAGGTTATTGTACATATCACTAAAATGTGTGAACATGTGTGAACCCTTACTCTTTTAGCGTATTATTTGAGCATACATTCCGGTAATAAAAAGGTAACTGAACCAGTCGCCCTGCATCTACAGACTCCTTTTGGGCCTGTGTTGATGACATCACCACCGGGGCCCTTTAACAATAGCCAATCACCTCTGAAAGCTCGTAATATACAGTATGTCCCCAGGATGTTTGGCTTCAAAACATTCTCAGAATCTACGAGTCAACAGAGGCTGTTGTCCACCTCTGGCCCTCCAGACAGGTGCATGGAGTGTGCTATATAAAGCCATGGCTGGAAATGCAAAGTTGGATCTATTCCTTTCTATGTAACTCTCAATAGCAGCTAGTCAGTATTGAGTCTGTAGCAGCCTGTCTGAAGTAATGCATTTCTTCAGAGCCGCCTGTAGGAGGCAGTATGATTCTGCACTCTCATACACACATCCCGGCTCCTATATGGTGGGATGTCTTAATGTTGACTGGCAAACTGGTTCCCTAACACCAATGGCATTTGGGATCCAAACCCACACCCAGAAGCTCAGGCACTGATAGTGAACTCAGATGCTTGCTGGTATTGAACTAGACTGGCTGTGCCATCTCTCATCACTTTTACACAAGCATGCAAACTATTGACAATGACGGAAAGGAAGGGGGGGGGGGGGGTCAGGGTCGTAATTGCAACAACAACAAAGCATTTTGGCGACAACAATGTTGAACCCTGGAATGTGTTATAGTGATGTTTGCATTTTCATAAGACAGACAGGCATGCAACCACAAACACAAGCACCATACCCAATGTGAGCTCACACAGATGAAGAGATCACATACCGTTATCTTTTATTTAATTTGAATGAGAGAAAGAAACATCCAATCACAGCATGTTGTGGCTATATGTTTAAAAAACATAGATTAAACATAAACACATTTCCATACACATTCTGTTTATTCATCTTATGTAACATGACATGAAAGGAGAGTTGAAGGCACTATCAACCCATGAATCTGGCAGCAAGATCACATGTATTTCAGCAAGTTGAAACTCTCTCTCTGCAGTCATTTCCTCTTGTCCTCTTTCTACAGCACTACTAATGTAGTAGTAATTGTGTGTTTTTTTTTTTTTTTTTTTTACAAATACATCAACAAAATCATTCTTGCTAAGTCACATGCAGTTTTTCATGCCAATAATGTAAAGGCAGCACTTCCTTCAGGACTTAATTGCGCGATGAATACAGTTATTATTAAAAACATTTACCACAGATAGCAATTTTTGCCATCAATTTTTGTGTGATACATAAACACAGGACCACAAAGCACAAAAACATCCATTCCATAAACAGTACACACATAAACACTCAAATCCCCTCTCCACCACAGACAGCAATGAACAGAGCTCCCACACATTTTCATGTACAAAATGTCAAAACATTTCCGTGACTTTTCAATCATCGATAATAGGATTTCTATGTAATGTGACTCTGAATCAATAGCAGAAATTATTACTATGGACAAATAGGCACAGCTGCTCTTTATATCCGTTTTTAGTGCTTTAGTGTCACTGCATCATGGAAGCTATTGAATGAAAACAGGGATTTTACATAAACATATAAAATACAAGCAGCACTAAAATTGACATATTAGACTAGACTCGAGCTACGTTACATCACCAGCTAGAGAGAATACATTTGCCATTATGTTACAGTTACATTACATGGAAAGTTATCCACGGGAAGATTACTGTAACAATTTCATTACACACAACAACATTTCATTATGTTTCCTAAACTTTCAAGGATTTTACTAATTCCATGACTTTTCCAGGCCTGGTAAACACAATTTTGAAATCCCATGACTTTTCCAGGTTTTCCATGGAACCCTGAATTAAACGTTTACTCTCTTGTGTGGATTTTCATGTGTGTCTTCAAGGATCCTGTCTGACCAAAACCTTTACCACAGAGTGAGCAAATAAATAGTTTATCACCTGTGTGGACTATCATGTGTTTCTTCAAGTCTCCTTTACGACCAAAACCTTTACCACATACTGAGCAAATAAATTGTTTATCTCCTGTGTGGAGTGTCATGTGTGACTTCAAGCTGTCTTTACGACGAAAACCTTTACCAGACTGAGCAATTCAATTGTGTCTCGCCGGTGTGGATTATCATGTGTCTCTTCAAGTGTCCTGTCTGACCAAAACCTTTACCACAGAGTGAGCAAATAAATTGTTTATCACCTGTGTGGACTATCATGTGTTTCTTCAAGTCTCCTTTTAGACCAAAACCTTTACCACAGACTGAGCAAATAAATTGTTTATCTCCTGTGTGGATTATCATATGTCTATTCAAGTCTCCTTTACGACCAAAACCTTTACCACATACTGAGCAAATAAATTGTTTATCTCCTGTGTGGATTGTCATATGTCTATTCAAGTCTCCTTTACGACCAAAACCTTTACCACAGACTGAGCAAATAAATTGTTTCTCGCCTGTGTGGACTATCATGTGTTTCTTCAAGTCTCCTTTTAGACCAAAGCCTTTACCACAGACTGAGCAGTTAAATTGTTTATCTCCTGTGTGGATTATCATGTGTGTCTTCAAGCTGTCTTTACAACCAAAACCTTTACCACAGAGTGAGCAATTACATTCTTTATCTCCTGTGTGGACTATCATGTGTGACTTCAAGAGTGCTTTATTACCAAATCTTTTACCACAAACTGAGCAGCTGATGTGTTTATTCCCAAGAACTTCACTGTTTTTCTGTGAGTATAAACCTGACAGGGTTTCACTAGTTTCCATCCATTCGTCATCATTGTCTTCAGTCTCAGAAGAGTCTGACGTCTTGTCATCACTAGTTGGTTGTGAATTACTAGGTGGATATAAGATATAAGATAAGTTCCTGGTTGGTTCTGATACTCCACAGTCCTCTTCATCAGCTTCTGTTTTCATCTGTTCAGTTGAGCAGCTGGCTAGAGGCTCTGCCTCTCTGTTCTCCTCAGTTTGGCTTTGATGAAGTTGTGAGGGCTGAGGTTTCTCTTCCTCATCTTCACTCTTCACAGGGACAGCAGTGAATGGGAACTTGGTGATATTGGCCTCCTCCAGCCCTTGAAGCTGCTCTCCCTCACGACTGATCCAGAGTTCCTCCTGTTCCTCTTTAATGTGAGGGAGCTCTGGGTCCCCCTGTTCCTCTTTAATGTGAGGGAGCTCTGGGTCCTCCTGTTCCTCTTGAATGTGAGGGAGCTCTGGGTCCTCCTGTTCCTCTTTAATGTGAGGGAGCTCTGGGTCTTCCTGGTCCTCTTTAATGTGAGGGAGCTCTGGGTCCTCCTGTTCCTCTTTAATGTGAGGGAGCTCTGGGTCCCCCTGTTCCTCTTTAATGTGAGGGAGCTCTGGGTCCTCCTGTTCCTCTTGAATGTGAGGGAGCTCTGGGTCATCCTGTTCCTCTTTAATGTGAGGGAGCTCTGGGTCTTCCTGGTCCTCTTTAATGTGAGGGAGCTCTGGGTCCTCCTGTTCCTCTTTAATGTGAGGGAGCTCTGGGTCCTCCTGTTCCTCTTTAATGTGAGGGAGCTCTGGATCCTCCTGTTCCTCTTTAATGTGTGGGAGCTCTGGGTCATCTTGGTGCAGACTTGGGCTCCACTCCTGCTGCTCAGCGGTAACCTCTTCTTCTTTAATGACCAACAGCTGCTGGAGGTCTGGAGGCAAGGCTTCTCTGTGTAACCGCACAGCATCCAGTTTATCTTCAACAGCCGCAGTTGGGCGCTGCTTCACCACAGCTCTCAGCTTCTGGACTTCAGACAATTTCATTTTCACACAGTGACAAGAACTTTTCCTCCTTAACTTTACTGACAAACTTTATCCTTCAAAGCTCCAATAATTAGCTTCATAGCTAACGTTAGCTTCACAGCTAAACCATTCACCTGAGTCCATTGAGTCTTCTTCTTCCTCTGAGTTAACAAAGCCCCGGTTCCACTTTATATATCCGTGATAATATCATGCGCACATATGAGTCTTCTGTTTGTTAATTAAACTTCTGCAAGTATCACCTGGAAATAATCAACTGCTAGGTAGGCTACTCTCGTTAGCTCAAGAACCGGAGCTCAACCATGAGCTCAACACGCGTCACCATTATACCCAGAATGCCTTGCGGTACCGAAGAGACATTCGGGGGGAGGTGAGGAGAGGTGAGGGGCGCAGAAGACTGAACACAACAAAACAATCAGACAACAGTTACAAGTGTCAAAATTAGACATCCAAACAAGTCACCTGGACAATCCATATCAGCTTTCAAATCTGATCATGAAAATATTACATTAAAATTCCTTCTCACCATTTAACTATAGGCTAAATAAACCATTTTAAACAAGGCCTGGTAACCCTAACTCATTAAAATACATCCTTCAAACCTTTTAAAATGTAATAACAAAATAAATGCTTTAATGGATCGAACTTTTTCATGTTGCATCTTTTCAACATTAGTAAAACATTCAAAGCACAAATATATAATACGAAAATAAAATAATATCAATAAGGATGTGATGCTTTACAAAGGAAAATTAACATCAAAACAATTGTATGGTGTGGTAAATACTGGGTCTGGTGACAATAAGTGACAAAGCTTAAAGATCTTTCTCAAGGAAATGTTAATGACTTTCAGCAATAGTTCTCTAAACAGCAATATACAGTAAATACATGACATGACATTAGTTGTCAGTGAAGAGTTCCTCCAGAAACAAAAGCTTTGATTATTCGTTAAAACATTACAGATAGTAAACATTCAAACCATACATTTTAGCCCTGTGCGAATATCAGAATTATGACACTGAAATTAATGATTTTTTTAGGGTAGAATGTGACATAATTGGACTGTAAAGGCTGACCGGTAATCATATTGTGTTATGGGTAGTATTCATCTTTCAGTCATGCAGCATCCGTCAATCTACAGTTTAACCACTGCACCATCTTAATACTCTAAATAGCTCATCAATGTGTTGTATTCTGCAGGCACTTACAAAGCATGGCTAGGGCTTGCCTGATAATATTATGACTTGAAGATTAGATGCAAGATTCAAAATGGTCCACTAGTGAAAGGATCTCATGTAAAGTGAAACATCTGATGAGCAAGTGTGTTTCTGTAGCCTTGGGTATAAATATTGATGACATAGGATACAGTTCAAATGAATGCCATGGGTCTCTGGAAGACATCAGAGCAAAGAGCTGGAGAGGAGATGAATCGTGAAGGACGTATCTGAAATAGAGAGAAACAGCCATACCTGTGGTGCTGCACTCATTCATTTAGGGTGTGTCTCGAACATCAAAAATAGTTTTTTAAGCTACAAACAAAAGGACAATCCAAGCACTCCAAATATAAAAATATAACCACAAGGAAGGAAATATTTAAAAATCATTTATTGTAGGCTAGTGGCTGAATCATTACAAATGCCAACATGTTTCACGCACTGTAGGTCTTCTTCAGGGCTTAAAATTAAGGATAACAATCAATTTAGGTCATATGCAATTATGACAGTGCAAACTATCCCTTAAATGTTGCTGGGTCAGGGTAGTATGCTATGCCTTCTGCATGTTCATCTCCAAGATTGGATTATGATGAAGAAGAGGGAGGGTCCATAGTATAGTATTTTTAATTAATAGTAAGTCATATTATGTTTTCTTTTTAGGTTATTGTACATATCACTAAAATGTGTGAACATGTGTGAACCCTTACTCTTTTAGCGTATTATCTGAGCATACATTCCAGTAATAAAAAGGTAACTGAACCAGTCGCCCTGCATCAACAGACTCCTTTTGGGCCTGTGTTGATGACATCACCACCTGGGCCCTTTAACAATAGCCAATCACCTCTGAAAGCTTGTAATATATGTCACCAGGATGTTTGGCTTCAAAACATTCTCAGAATCTACGAGTCAACAGAGGCTGTTGTCCACCTCTGGCCCTCCAGACAGGTGCATGGAGTGTGCTATATAAAGCCATGGCTGGAAATGCAAAGTTGGATCTATTCCTTTCTATGTAACTCTCAATAGCAGCTAGTCAGTATTGAGTCTGTAGCAGCCTGTCTGAAGTCATGCATTTCTTCAGAGCCGCCTGTAGGAGGCAGTATGATTCTGCACTCTCATACACACATCCCGGCTCCTATATGGTGGGATGTCTTAATGTTGACTGGCAAACTGGTTCCCTAACACCAATGGCATTTGGGATCCAAACCCACACCCAGAAGCTCAGGCACTGATAGTAAACTCAGATGCTTGCTGGTATTGAGCTAGACTGGCTGTGCCATCACTCATCACTTTTTACACAAGCATGACCAACTATTGACAACAATGACGGAAAGGAAGGGGGGGGGGGGGGGTGTTAGGGTCCTAATTGCAACAACAAGAAAGCATTTTGGCGTTAACAATGTTGAACCCTGAATGTGTTATAGTGACGTTTGCATTTTCATAAGATCATATACCGTTATCTTTTATTTAATTTGAATGAGAGAAAGAAACATCCAATCACAGCATGTTGTGGCTATGTTTAAAAAACAGAGATTAAACAAACACATTTCCGTACACATTCTGTTTATTCATCTTATGTAACATGACATGAAAGGAGAGTTGAAGGCACTATCAACCCATGAATCTGGCAGCAAGATCACATGTATTTCAGCAAGTTGAAACTCTCTCTCTGCAGTCATTTCCTCTTGTCCTCTTTCTACAGCACTACTAATGTAGTAGTAGTTGTGTTTTTGTTTGTTTGTTTACAAATAAATCAACAATATTATTCTTGCTAAGTCAGGTGCAGTTTTTAATGCTAATAATGTAAAGGCAGCACTTCCTTCAGCACTTAATTGCACGATGAATAACAGTTATTATTAAAAACATTTACCACAGATAGCAATTTTTGCCATCAATTCTTGTGTGATACATAAACACAGGACCACAAAGCACAAAAACATCCATTCCATAAACAGTACACACATAAACACTCAAATCCCCTCTCCACCACAGACAGCAATGAACAGAGCTCCCACACATTTTCATGTACAAAATGTCAAAACATTTCCGTGACTTTTCAATCATCGATAATAGGATTTCTATGTAATGTGAGTGACTCTGAATCAATACCAGAAATTATTACTATGGACAAATAGGACACAGCTGCTCTTTATATTGGTTTTTAGTGCTTTAGTGTCACTGCATCATGGAAGCTATTGAATGAAAACAGGGATTTTACATAAACATATAAAATACAAGCTGCACTAAAATTTACATATTAGACTAGAGCTACGTTACATCACCAGCTACAGATAATACATTTGCTATTATGTTACAGTTACATTACATGGAAGGTTATCCATGGGAAGGTTACTGTAACAATTTCATTACACACGACAACATTTCATTATTTTTCCTAAACTTTCAAGGATTTTACTAATTCCATGACTTTTCCAGGCCTGGTAAACACAATTTTGAAATCCCATGACTTTTCCAGGTTTTCCATGGAACCCTGAATTAAATGTTTACTCTCTTGTGTGGATTGTCATGTGTGTCTTCAAGGATCCTTTCTGACCAAAACCTTTACCACAGACTGAGCAATTAAACTGTGTCTCTCCTGTGTGCATTATCATGTGTCTCTTCAAAACTCCTTTTCGACCAAAACCTTTACCACAGACTGAGCAGTTCATTTGTTTATCTCCAGTGTGGATTATCATGTGTCTATTCAAGTTTCCTTTATGACCAAAACCTTTACCACAGACTGAGCAATTAAATTGTGTCTCTCCTGTGTGCATTATCATGTGTCTCTTCAAAACTCCTTTTTGACCAAAACCTTTACCACAGACTGAGCAGCTAAATTGTTTATCTCCTGTGTGGATTATCATGTGTCTCTTCAAGCATCCTTTCTGACCAAAACCTTTACCACAGACTGCGCAATTAAATTGTGTCTCTCCTGTGTGGACTATCATGTGTGACTTCAAGTGTGCTTTATTACCAAAACATTTACCACAGACTGAGCAATTAATATCTCCTGTGTGGATTATCATGTGTCTATTGAAGTCTCCTTTACGACCAAAACCTTTACCACATACTGAGCAAATAAATTGTTTCTCACCTGTGTGGAGTGTCATGTGTGACTTCAAGTGTTCTTTACGACCAAAACCTTTACCACAGACTGAGCAAATAAATTGTTTATCACCTGTGTGGACTATCATGTGTTTCTTCAAGTCTCCTTTACGACCACAACCTTTACCACAGACTGAGCAATTAAAGTGTGTCTCTCCTGTGTGGACTATCATGTGTGACTTCAAGTGTGCTTTATTACAAAAACTTTTACCACAGACTGAGCAATTAATATCTCCTGTGTGGATTATCATGTGTCTATTCAAGTCTCCTTTACGAACAAAACCTTTACCACAGACTGAGCAAATAAATTGTTTCTCACCTGTGTGGACTATCATGTGTGACTTCAAGTGTGCTTTATAACCAAAACTTTTACCACAGACTGAGCAATTAATATCTCCTGTGTGGATTATCATGTGTCTATTGAAGTCTCCTTTATGACCAAAACCTTTACCACATACTGAGCAAATAAATTGTTTCTCACCTGTGTGGAGTGTCATGTGTGACTTCAAGTGTTCTTTACGACCAAAACCTTTACCACAGACTGAGCAAATAAATTGTTTATCACCTGTGTGGACTATCATGTGTTTCTTCAAGTCTCCTTTACGACCACAACCTTTACCACAGACTGAGCAATTAAAGTGTGTCTCTCCTGTGTGGACTATCATGTGTGACTTCAAGTGTGCTTTATTACAAAAACTTTTACCACAGACTGAGCAATTAATATCTCCTGTGTGGATTATCATGTGTCTATTCAAGTCTCCTTTACGAACAAAACCTTTACCACAGACTGAGCAAATAAATTGTTTCTCACCTGTGTGGACTATCATGTGTGACTTCAAGTGTGCTTTATTACCGAATCGTTTACCACAAACTGAGCAGCTGAAGTGTTTTTTCCGAAGAACTTCACTGTTTTTCTGTAAGTATAAACCTGACAGGGTTTCACTAGTTTCCATCCATTCGTCATCATTGTCTTCAGTCTCAGAAGAGTCTGACGTCTTGTCATCACTAGTTGGTTGTGAATTACTAGGTGGATAAAGGTATATAAGATATAAGTTCCTGGTTGGTTCTGATACTCCACAGTCCTCTTCATCAGCTTCTGTTTTCATCTGTTCAGTTGAGCAGCTGGCTAGAGGCTCTGCCTCTCTGTTCTCCTCAGTTTGGCTTTGATGAAGTTGTGAGGGCTGAGGTTTCTCTTCCTCATCTTCACTCTTCACAGGGACAGCAGTGAATGGGAACTTGGTGATATTGGCCACCTCCAGCCCTTGAAGCTGCTCTGCCTCCTGACTGATCCAGAGTTCCTCATGTTCCTCTTTAATGTGAGGGAGCTCTGGGTCCTCCTGTTCCTCTTTAATGTGAGGGAGCTCTGGGTCCTCTTGTTCCTCTTTAATGTGAGGGAGCTCTGGGTCCTCCTGTTCCTCTTTAATGTGAAGGAGCTCTGGGTCCTCCTGTTCCTCTTTAATGTGAGGGAGCTCTGGGTCCTCCTGTTCCTCTTTAATGTGAAGGAGCTCTGGGTCCTCCTGTTCCTCTTTAATGTGAAGGAGCTCTGGGTCCTCCTGTTCCTCTTTAATGTGAGGGAGCTCTGGGTCCTCCTGTTCCTCTTTAATGTGAGGGAGCTCTGGGTCCACCTGTTCCTCTTTAATGTGTGGGAGCTCTGGATCCTCCTGTTCCTCTTTAATGTGAGGGAGCTCTGGGTCCTCCTGTTCCTTTTTAATGTGAGGGAGCTCTGGGTCCCCCTGTTCCTCTTTAATGTGAGGGAGCTCTGGGTCCACCTGTTCCTCTTTAATGTGTGGGAGCTCTGGATCCTCCTGTTCCTCTTGAATGTGAGGGAGCTCTGGGTCCTCCTGTTCCTCTTTAATGTGAGGGAGCTCTGGATTCTCCTGTTCCTCTTTAATGTGAGGGAGCTCTGGGTCCTCTTGGTGCAGACTTGGGCTCCACTCCTGCTGCTCAGCGGTAACTTCTTCTTCTTTAATGACCAACAGCTGCTGGAGGTCTGGAGGCAAGGCTTCTCTGTGTAACCGCACAGCGTCCAGTTTATCTTCAACAGCCGCAGTTGGGCGCTGCTTCACCACAGCTCTCAGCTTCTGGACTTCAGACAATTTCATTTTCACACAGTGACAATAACTTTTCCTCCTTAACTTTACTGACAAACGTTATCCTTCAAAGCTCCAATAATTAGCTTCACAGCTAACGTTAGCTTCACAGCTAAACCATTCACCTGAGTCCATTGAGTCTTCTTCTTCCTCTGAGTTAACAAAGCCCCGGTTCCACTTTATATATCCGTGATAATCATGCGCACATACGAGTCTTCTTTTTGTGTATTCAACTTCTGCGAGTATCACTTGGAAATAATCCACTGCTAAGGTAGGCTACTCTCGTTAGCTCAAGAACCCGGAGCTCAACCATGGGTTCAACAGCCAGTGTGAAGTGAGCAGGAATGTATGACTTCCGGTCAGTGTTTTTCAGAATAAAAGCTGTCATTAAAAATCGATAAAATACACAAATTGAAGTGATGTCACACAAATTGAATAAATACCCATGTTAACTTCACTCTAAATCAAATATATGTAAAATTCACTCTTGTTGATATTTGAAAAAATACATTTTACAGCCTACGGCCACACAGAGTCCGACCAGTAAAATAAGCCCATTTTGAAATATTGTTCAAAAATTCAAATGTTGATGCGTTGGGGAAAATTCACTGCAGTCATGTAGCCTACATCACTAGTCCCTCTATCATGCCTAACTAGTGGCTAACCCCAATATGTGTAAAGTAAATAGGTGGTGGAAGTGCAGCGAAAGACTATTTTAATCTCCCTGTTACTGACCTCTTTGTATGGGACGTCCCAGACTTTAATTTCTTGCCCTGGTTATGGGACAGCATCTTTAAAAATGACCTCACCCTCCCGCTCATTCTCTCTTCCTCTATATTTGTATTTCTCATAGGGAACAGTAATCATCATCGCCAACCATGGGGATCGGATCGACATTGCCGCTGGCTCCATGCTGGAAAAGAAAATAGTATCTGGCAACCTCCGCATCCTGGACCACTGAGGCCTTTTCATCCAAGCACATCCTCAAACTTGACTGTAGTGACATATATATATATATATATGTTTTGGCTTCACTTTTGCAGCGCTGTCATTACATCCATATTTTATACAGTAGATGCTCGAAGTTAGGATATACCGCCCTCTACAGGCCAAATTATTATAAATGCTTAGAGATGCTACTGTCTGGCTGAACTGTAGAGCTAGAACTAATAATTTTAGTAATAGTAATTCTATTCATAAATTTCACTGATCAAACTTAAATCTATAAAGAACATATACCCAAGTGTATATATACAAATCAACAAATCTGTAATTTTTTATATATATTTTTTTATTCGAAGAGTAACTACGGTAAACCCAGCTCCAGTATGCTATGCCTTCTTCCAAGATTGGATTATGATGAAGAAGAGGGAGGTCCATAGTGTAGTATTTTTAATTAAAAGTAAGTCATATTATGTTTTGGAAAAGAGGTTTTGGATAAAATCCAAAAGTACTGTAGCACAGGGGTCAAATGTAAATAGAAACTTTTATTGAACTAACGTTTCGACGCAGGGTGGGTCTTCATCAGCGTCCTGAATAACAATGACATTTTTTTCTTTATATAACCTCCCAATCATTAAGACTGATTCAGCCCAGGCTGGAGTGAGAGGGAGGAGGTGACAAGCAGACATAATTACATAATAGCATAATTGCAAGGTTAAAACCATACATGTTTGAAAGTTTCACAATGCAGAAAAAATATGAGATAATTTATACAACATCAATATCAAAGAGTCAATGTTCATGATACTTGATCATTGGTGGACCAATCGAATACGTCTTCCATCAAATAATTAGAATAGGAGGGAAGGGGGGTGTGGGAGGGACCATTAATTGTGAGAAGGCAGTTTCCAACCTGTAAGGTTAAAGGAGGGAAGGGGAAAAGTCAGTATATAGGCTCCATTTACGGAAATAAGTCATAAAAAAAAGTCTCACTGCGTCCATTTTAGCAAAGCTCCCCTGAAAATGTTTGCCTTTAAAATAGGCTACCACACAACAATAAAATAAAATAGTCAAATTGAAAAATATATGTTTTCTGTTTAGGTTATTGTAGATATCACTAAAATGTGTGAACATGTGTGAACCCTTACTCTTTTAGCGTATTATCTGAGCATAAATTCCAGTAATAAAAAGGTAACTGAACCAGTCGCCCTGCATCTACAGACTCCTTTTGGGCCTGTGTTGATGACATCACCACCGGGGCCCTTTAACAATAGCCAATCACCTCTGAAAGCTCGTAATATACAGTATGTCCCCAGGATGTTTGGCTTCAAAACATTCTCAGAATCTACGAGTCAACAGAGGCTGTTGTCCACCTCTGGCCCTCCAGACAGGTGCATGGAGTGTGCTATATAAAGCCATGGCTGGAAATGCAAAGTTGGATCTATTCCTTTCTATGTAACTCTCAATAGCAGCTAGTCAGTATTGAGTCTGTAGCAGCCTGTCTGAAGTCATGCATTTCTTCAGAGCCGCCTGTAGGAGGCAGTATGATTCTGCACTCTCACACATCACGGCTCCTATATGGTGGGATGTCTTAATGTTGACTGGCAAACTGGTTCCCTAACACCAATGGCATTTGGGATCCAAACCCACACCCAGAAGCTCAGGCACTGATAGTAAACTCAGATGCTTGCTGGTATTGAGCTAGACTGGCTGTGCCATCACTCATCACTTTTTACACAAGCATGACCAACTATTGACAACAATGACGGAAAGGAAGGGGGGGGGGGGGGGGTTAGGGTCCTAATTGCAACAACAAGAAAGCATTTTGGCATTAACAATGTTGAACCCTGGAATGTGTTATAGTGATGTTTGCATTTTCATAAGACAGACAGGCATGAAACCACAAACACAAGCACCATACCCAATGTGAGCTGACACAGATGAGAACATCTTTTATTTAACTTGAATGAGAGAAAGAAACATCCAATCACAGCATGTTGTGGCCATGTTTAAAAAACATAGATTAAACATAAACACATTTCCGTACACATTCTGTTTATTCATCTTATGTAACATGACATGAAAGGAGAGTTGAAGGCACTATCAAGTCAACCCATGAATCTGGCAGCAAGATCACATGTATTTCAGCAAGTTGAAACTCTCTCTCTGCAGTCATTTCCTCTTGTCCTCTTTCTACAGCACTACTAATGTAGTAGTAGTTGTGTTTTTGTTTGTTTGTTTGTTTACAAATACATCAACAAAATCATTCTTGCTAAGTCAGGTGCAGTTTTTAATGCTAATAATGTAAAGGCAGCACTTCCTTCAGGACTTAATTGCGCGATGAATAACAGTTATTATTAAAAACATTTACCACAGATAGCAATTTTTGTGATCAATTTTTGTGTGATACATAAACACAGGACCACAAAGCACAAAAACATCCATTCCATAAACAGTACACACAAACACTCAAATCCCCTCTCCACCACAGACAGCAATGAACAGAGCTCCCACACATTTTCATGTACAAAATGTCAAAACATTTCCGTGACTTTTCAATGATCGATAATATGATTTCTATGCAATGTGACTGAATCAATACCAGAAATTATTAGTATGGACAAATAGGACACAGCTGCTCTTTATATCCATTTTTAGTGCTTTAGTGTCACTGCATCATGGAAGCTATTGAATGAAAACAGGGATTTTACATAAACATAAAATACAAGCAGCACTAAAATTGACATATTAGACTAGACTCGAGCTACGTTACATCACCAGCTAGAGAGAATACATTTGCCATTATGTTACAGTTACATTACATGGAAGGTTATCCACGGGAAGATTACTGTAACAATTTCATTACCCACAACATTTCATTATGTTTCCTAAACTTTCAAGGATTTTACTAATTCCATGACTTTTCCAGGCCTGGTAAACACAATTTTGAAATCCCATGACTTTTCCATGGAACCCTGAATTAAATGTTTACTCTCTTGTGTGGAATTGCATGTGTTTCTTCAAGTGTCCTTTCTGACCAAAACCTTTACCACAGACTGAGCAAATAAATTGTTTATCACCTGTGTGGACTATCACGTGTCTCTTCAAGTCTCCTTTTTGACCAAAACCTTTACCACAGACTGAGCAGTTAAATTGTTTATCTCCTGTGTGGATTATCATGTGTTTCTTCAAGCTGTCTTTACGACGAAAACCTTTACCACAGACTGAGCAATTAAATTGTGTCTCGCCAGTGTGGATTATCATGTGTCTCTTCAAGTCTCCTTTCTGACCAACACCTTTACCACAGACTGAGCAAATAAATTGTTTCTCGCCTGTGTGGACTATCATGTGTCTCTTCAAGTCTCCTTTTAGACCAAAACCTTTACCACAGACTGAGCAGTTAAATTGTTTATCTCCTGTGTGGATTATCATGTGTGTCTTCAAGCTGTCTTTACAACCAAAACCTTTACCACAGAGTGAGCAATTACATTCTTTATCTCCTGTGTGGACTATCATGTGTGATTTCAAGTGTGCTTTATTACCAAATCTTTTACCACAAACTGAGCAGCTGAAGTGTTTCTTCCCAAGAACTTCACTGTTTTTCTGCAAGTATAAACCTGACAGGGTTTCACTAGTTTCCATCCATTCGTCATCATTGTCTTCAGTCTCAGAAGAGTCTGACGTCTTGTCATCACTAGTTGGTTGTGAATTACTAGGTGGATATAACATATAAGATAAGTTCCTGGTTGGTTCTGATACTCCACAGTCCTCTTCATCAGCTTCTGTTTTCATCTGTTCAGTTGAGCAGCTGGCTAGAGGCTCTGCCTCTCTGTTCTCCTCAGTTTGGCTTTGATGAAGTTGTGAGGGCTGAGGTTTCTCTTCCTCATCTTCACTCTTCACAGGGACAGCAGTGAATGGGAACTTGGTGATATTGGCCTCCTCCAGCCCTTGAAGCTGCTCTCCCTCACGACTGATCCAGAGTTCCTCCTGTTCCTCTTTAATGTGAGGGGGCTCTGGGTCCTCCTGTTCCTCTTTAATGTGTGGGAGCTCTGGGTCCTCCTGTTCCTCTTTAATGTGAGGGAGCTCTGGGTCCTCCTGTTCCTGTTTAATGTGAGGGAGCTCTGGGTCCACCTGTTCCTCTTTAATGTGAGGGAGCTCTGGGTCCTCCTGTTCCTCTTTAATGTGAGGGGGCTCTGGGTCCTCCTGTTCCTCTTTAATGTGAGGGGGCTCTGGGTCCTCCTGTTCCTCTTTAATGTGTGGGAGCTCTGGGTCCTCCTGTTCCTCTTTAATGTGTGGGAGCTCTGGGTCCTCCTGTTCCTCTTTAATGTGAGGGAGCTCTGGATCCTCCTGTTCCTCTTTAATGTGTGGGAGCTCTGGGTCCTCTTGGTGCAGACTTGGGGTCCACTCCTGCTGCTCAGCGGTAACCTCTTCTTTAATGACCAACAGCTGCTGGAGGTCTGGAGGCAAGGCTTCTCTGTGTAACCGCACAGCATCCAGTTTATCTTCAACAGCCGCAGTTGGGCGCTGCTTCACCACAGCTCTCAGCTTCTGGACTTCAGACAATTTCATTTTCACAGTGACAATAACTTTTCCTCCTTAACTTTACTGACAAACTTTATCCTTCAAAGCTCCAATAATTAGCTTCACAGCTAACGTTAGCTTCACAGCTAAACCATTCACCTGAGTCCATTGAGTCTTCTTCTTCCTCTGAGTTAACAAAGCACCGGTTCCACTTTATATATTCGTGATAATATCATGCGCACATACGAGTCTTCTGTTTGTGTATTAAACTTCTGCGAGTATCACCTGGAAATAATCAACTGCTAAGGTACTCTCGTTAGCTCAAGAACCGGAGCTCAACCATGGGTTCAACAGCCAGTGTGACGTGAGCAGGAATTTCTGACTTCCGGTCAGGATTTTTCAGAATAAAAGCTGTCATTAAAAATCGA
Source organism: Poromitra crassiceps (assembly GCF_964638095.1). Lineage (NCBI taxonomy): Eukaryota > Metazoa > Chordata > Actinopteri > Beryciformes > Melamphaidae > Poromitra > Poromitra crassiceps. The sequence goes on along the minus strand of NC_139633.1, from coordinate 9,320,396 downwards.
TAAAATACACAAATTGAATAAATGCCCATGTAAACTACACTCTAAATCAAATATATGTAAAATTCACTCTTGTTGATATTTGAAAAAATACATTTTACAGCCTACGGCCACACAGAGTCCGACCAGTAAAATAAGCCCATTTTGAAATATTGTTCAAAAATTCAAATGTTGATGCGTTGGCGAAAATTCACTGCAGTCATGTACATCAGTAGTCCCTCTATCATGCCTAACTAGTGGCTAACCCCAATATGTGTAAAGTAAATAGGTGGAAGTGCAGAGAAAGACTATTTGCACTCAAGCTCTCCAGCAAGGCGGTCGCTTTTTTCTCTCTCTCCCTATCTCTCCCTTCCACTGCGCTGTACAGCAAGACTCTTGCGTTTGTTGATGAGCTAGTTTGCAATGGGGCGCAGCGCACGCTGTGACCTGGCAGAAAGGAGTAGAATGGTATTTTGGAATCTGTACATATTGCAACAAATGTATATGTATTGTACTATTGAAGTGTGCCTTTATTACTTTCAAACTAGTAATGTTTTAATAACCACTGCTGCCTGATGTAAACCAAAGTGCCCTTCTGGGACATGTATTAAAATGATTGATTGATTAATCTCCCTGTTACGGCTCCATGCTGGAAAATAAAATAGTAGCCTATCTGGCAACCTCCGCATCCTGGACCACAACCTGTCAGTCACACAACCTTGACTGTAGTGACATATATATATATATATATATATATATGTTTTGGCTTCACTTTTGCAGCGCTGTCATTACATCCATATTTTATACATCTATGCTCGAAGTTAGGATATACCGCCCTCTACAGGGCAAATTATTATAAATGCTTAGAGATGCTGTCTGGCTGAACTGTAGAGCTAGAACTAATAATTTAGTAATAGTAATTATATTCATAAATTTCACTGATAAAACTTAAATGTATAAAGAACATATACCCAAGTGTATATATACAAATCAACAAATCTGTAATTGTTTATATATATTTTTTTATTCGAAGAGTAACTATGGTAAACCCAGCTCCAGTATGCTATGCCTTCTTCCAAGATTGGATTATGATGAAGAAGAGGGAGGTCCATAGTGTAGTATTTTTAATTAAAAGTAAGTCATATCATGTTTTGGAAAAGAGGTTTTGGATAAAATCCAAAAGTACCGTAGCACACGGATCAAGTGTAAATAGAAACTTTTATTGAACTAACGTTTCGACGCAGGGTGTGTTTTCATCAGAGTCCTAAATAACAATGACATTTTTTTCTTTATATAACCTCCCAATCATTAAGACTGATCCAGCCCAGGCTGGAGTGAGAGGGAGGAGGTGACAAGCAGACATAATTACATAATAGCATAATTGCAAGGTTAAAACCATACAGGTTTGAAAGTTTCACAATGCAGAAAAAATACGAGATCATTTATACAACATCAATATCAAAGAGTCAATGTACATGATACTTGATCATAGGTGGACCAATCGAATACGTCTTCCATCAAATAATTAGAATAGGAGGGGGGGGTGGGAGGGACCATTAATTGTGAGAAGGCAGTTTCCAATCTGTAAGGTTAAAGGTCCCATGACTATTCCAGGTCTTCCATGGAACGCTGAATTAAATGTTTACTCTCTTGTGTGGATTTTCATGTGTCTATTCAAGTCTCCTTTCTGACCAAAACCTTTACCACAGACTGAGCAAATAAATTGTTTCTCACCTGTGTGGAGTGTCATGTGTCTCTTCACCTGTCCTTTCTGACCAAAACCTTTACCACAGACTGAGCAAATAAATGGTTTATCACTTGTGTGGATTTTCATGTGTCTCTTCAAGTGTCCTTTCTGACTAAAACCTTTACCACAGACTGAGCAATTAAATTGTTTATCACCTGTGTGGCTTATCATGTGTATATTCAAGGATTCTTTACGACCAAAACCTTTACCACAGACTGAGCAATTAAATTGTGTCTCTCCTGTGTGGATTTTGATGTGTGTTTTCAAAGTTCCTTTCTGACCAAAACCTTTACCACAAACTGAGCAAAGAAATTGTTTCTCACCTGTGTGGATTTTCATGTGTCTCTTCAAGTGTCCTTTACGACCAAACCCTTTACCACAGACTGAGCAAATAAATTGCTTATCTCCTGTGTGGATTATCATGTGTCTATTCCAGTCTCCTTTCTGACCAAAACCTTTACCACAGACTGAGCAGTTAAATTGTTTATCTCCTGTGTGGATTATCATGTGTGTCTTCAAGCTGTCTTTACAACCAAAACCTTTACCACAGAGTGAGCAATTCAATTCTTTATCTCCTGTGTGGACTATCATGTGTGACTTCAAGTGTGCTTTATTACCAAATCTTTTACCACAAACTGAGCAGCTGAAGTGTTTCTTCCCAAGAACTTCACTGTTTTTCTGTGAGTATAAACCTGACAGGGTTTCACTAGTTTCCATCCATTCGTCATCATTGTCTTCAGTCTCAGAAGAGTCTGACGTCTTGTCATCACTAGTTGGTTGTGAATTACTAGGTGGATATAAGTATATAAGATATAAGTTCCTGGTTGGTTCTGATACTCCACAGTCCTCTTCATCAGCTTCTGTTTTCATCTGTTCAGTTGAGCAGCTGGCTAGAGGCTCTGCCTCTCTGTTCTCCTCAGTTTGGCTTTGATGAAGTTGTGAGGGCTGAGGTTTCTCTTCCTCATCTTCACTCTTCACAGGGACAGCAGTGAATGGGAACTTAGTGATATTGGCCTCCTCCAGCCCTTGAAGCTGCTCTGCCTCCTGACTGATCCAGAGTTCCTCCTGTTCCTCTTGAATGTGAGGGAGCTCTGGGTCCTCCTGTTCCTCTTTAATGTGTGGGAGCTCTGGGTCCTCCTGTTCCTCTTTAATGTGAGGGAGCTCTGGGTCATCTTGGTGCAGACTTGGGCTCCACTCCTGCTGCTCAGCGGTAACCTCTTCTTCTTTAATGACCAACAGCTGCAGGAGGTCTGGAGACAAGGCTTCTCTGTGTAACCGCACAGCGTCCAGTTTATCTTCAACAGCCGCAGTTGGGCGCTGCTTCACCACAGCTCTCAGCTTCTGGACTTCAGACAATTTCATTTTCACACAGTGACAATAACTTTTCCTCCTTAACTTTACTGACAAACTTTATCCTTCAAAGCTCCAATAATTAGCTTCACAGCTAACGTTAGCTTCACAGCTAAACCATTAATCTGAGTCCATTGAGTCTTCTTCTTCCTCTGAGTTAACAAAGCCCCGGTTCCACTTTATATATCCGTGATAATCATGCGCACATACGAGTCTTCTTTTTGTGTATTCAACTTCTGCGAGTATCACCTGGAAATAATCCACTGCTAAGGTAGGCTACTCTCGTTATATTAGCTCAAGAACCAGGAGCTCAACCATGGTTTCAACAGCTGCGTTCTATGAGCAAATATAAGAGCTAGCAAATATAAGAAGTTCCGGTGAGATTTTCCAAAAAATTTCAAAGTAAAAGAACGATTCTGCACAATTATAGAGCAGACAGGGGCGAATGAAAAATGATTATTTTCCACATTAAACTAATAAACTAAGCATTTAAATAAAGCTATACAATACAAATGATGTTTTCTGTATGACAATAACTGTTTCAATAACATTGAGAACTTTCTTCTCAGTATCTTAATAGATAAAAGCTGTTCACTGGAGTGCATAGCCTTTACAAATTGGACACTGGACAGGTTTGTGTTCAGAGTGGGAGTTTGCCAAACATATGCACACACTCGGGTAGACCTCCTCTATGACATCCCACTCTCAGCTAAGGCCATTAGGAGTAAAAACAAATATGGCGGCCCATCAAACCCACCCAAACACACTACAGTGACATTTCTGGACAGCTTTTGAACAGTGGACACCCCCGTGTCCAAGATGTCGCCACAAACCATATGTGCACGCGCTCAGGGAGACCTCCTCTATGACATCCCACCCTCCGCTAAGGCCATTAGGAGTAAAAACAAATATGGCGGCCCTGTAAACCCCATCAAACACACTACGGTGACATTTCTGGACAGCTTTTGACACAGTGGACACCCCCGTGTCCAAGATGTCGCCACAAACCATATGTGCACGCGCTCAGGGAGACCTCCTCTATGACATCCCACCCTCCGCTAAGGCCATTAGGAGTAAAAAAAAATATGGCGGCCCATCAAACCCCATCAAACACACTACGGTGACATTTCTGGACAGCTTTTGAACAGTGGACACCCCCGTGTCCAAGATGTCGCCACAAACCATATGTGCACGCGCTCAGGGAGACCTCCTCTATGACATCCCACCCTCCGCTAAGGCCATTAGGAGTAAAAAAAAATATGGCGGCCCATCAAACCCCATCAAACACACTACGGTGACATTTTTGGACAGCTTTTGACACAGTGGACACCCCCGTGTCCAAGATGTCGCCACAAACCATATGTGCACGCGCTCAGGGAGACCTCCTCTATGACATCCCACCCTCCGCTAAGGCCATTAGGAGTAAAAACAAATATGGCGGCCCATCAAACCCCATCAAACACACTACGGTGACATTTCTGGACAGCTTTTGACACCGTGGACACCCCCGTGTCCAAGATGTCGCCACAAACCATATGTGCACGCGCTCAGGGAGACCTCCTCTATGACATCCCACCCTCCGCTAAGGCCATTAGGAGTAAAAACAAATATGGCGGCCCTGTAAACCCCATCAAACACACTACGGTGACATTTCTGGACAGCTTTTGACACAGTGGACACCCCCGTGTCCAAGATGTCGCCACAAACCATATGTGCACGCGCTCAGGGAGACCTCCTCTATGACATCCCACCCTCCGCTAAGGCCATTAGGAGTAAAAACAAATATGGCGGCCCATCAAACCCCATCAAACACACTACGGTGACATTTCTGGACAGCTTTTGAACAGTGGACACCCCCGTGTCCAAGATGTCGCCACAAACCATATGTGCACGCGCTCAGGGAGACCTCCTCTATGACATCCCACCCTCCGCTAAGGCCATTAGGAGTAAAAAAAAATATGGCGGCCCATCAAACCCCATCAAACACACTACGGTGACATTTTTGGACAGCTTTTGACACAGTGGACACCCCCGTGTCCAAGATGTCGCCACAAACCATATGTGCACGCGCTCAGGGAGACCTCCTCTATGACATCCCACCCTCCGCTAAGGCCATTAGGAGTAAAAAAAAATATGGCGGCCCATCAAACCCCATCAAACACACTACGGTGACATTTCTGGACAGCTTTTGACACAGTGGACACCCCCGTGTCCAAGATGTCGCCACAAACCATATGTGCACGCGCTCAGGGAGACCTCCTCTATGACATCCCACCCTCCGCTAAGGCTATTAGGAGTAAAAACAAATATGGCGGCCCATCAAACCCCATCAAACACACTACGGTGACATTTCTGGACAGCTTTTGAACAGTGGACACCCCCGTGTCCAAGATGTCGCCACAAACCATATGTGCACGCGCTCAGGGAGACCTCCTCTATGACATCCCACCCTCCGCTAAGGCCATTAGGAGTAAAAACAAATATGGCGGCCCATCAAACCCCATCAAACACACTACGGTGACATTTCTGGACAGCTTTTGACACCGTGGACACCCCCGTGTCCAAGATGTCGCCACAAACCATATGTGCACGCGCTCAGGGAGACCTCCTCTATGACATCCCACCCTCCGCTAAGGCCATTAGGAGTAAAAACAAATATGGCGGCCCATCAAACCCCATCAAACACACTACGGTGACATTTCTGGACAGCTTTTGAACAGTGGACACCCCCGTGTCCAAGATGTCGCCACAAACCATATGTGCACGCGCTCAGGGAGACCTCCTCTATGACATCCCACCCTCCGCTAAGGCCATTAGGTATATCCTCAATGTGCCCACAAAGGTCTGTAATTATTTACAGATTCTGGCAAATTAAAAGACAAATTGTACAATGACATTTTTTCCATAGTGTTTCAAATTGTTTGACAAAATATACAATCAGTTTTTCATATATTTTTAACTGTTATAATATCCTTGCATAGTAAGAACATGAATGTGACAAGGATTAACCAGGAATGAGAAAAAAAACAATTGTTTCACTGATGTCACAATGTCTATGACATGCAAAGTTGAGCAATTGTGCGCTGAGTGATGTCACCTTGAGCAATTGCGATGTCATCAGTGAGAGATGTCATCAGTGATGTGAATGCGAATCCGCACAGCGGGCAAGCACGCTCTGCGGGCGAGCCTAACCCTAACCCCTTCTAGTACTAGAAATCTGTGCGTGGAGACTAGAGAGGATGTGTCATGGGTGCACTTTTTTGGGGTGTATTTTAGCTTTGCACGCTCAGTTTCTCTGGCTGAAGTCAGAGATGTCACTTCAGCAATTGTGATGTCATCAGTGATGTCACTCAAGCAAATGTGTGCTGTGGGCCGCCTTATTAGTGTCAATAGGATACTATTATGCTATTAGTTTTTCCAATAGACATTTACTTTGCCCTACACTGTTCAATCCTCCACACTGGATCTTGGAGGTATGCATGCATAGAGGCTTGCATATTGTGGCAGATCAATTACCATACATTTTCTTTTGAACATTGTCACATCAAATATCTGTTTCCTGCCCCGCAAAACCCTTTTCAGACCAACTACATTTTCAACATTAATCAATGTACTGTGTGATCTATCATACTCTCTTCCAAGAGCAAAGCATTTCCTGTTACCATGTTGCTCTACTACAACGTAATAGTATACAGTGATTATGTGTCCATTCAGCAACAAAACAGTGAAGCTGTTCCTTTTCACTACTCTTGTGAACTCCTGTGAGTAATACAGTTCTCCGCTGACTAGAAGTCTACTGAATATTTTCACAACTGTATCCGCGGTGACTGGAAGTTGCTCATGACCAGTGTCTCTTCACTACTAAGTTTTCGTGAATAATGCAAACCAAGGGTAATAACCTGATCGCCTACTCTTTCAAACTGCTTCAGTCTTTTTTGACCAGTTAAGTTTTTATACAGTTGGATGCATTCAGGCACAGCATTTCTCAGTGCATCATTCCTCAAAAGAGGCAATACTTGCCGATATGTTAATTCTTTCATTATCTGTAAAGGAACACATTGAGTGCCATGAAACATTTTTAGTATTTCTCCATTAAATGACTCAAATATATAAAAAAAAACTCGTAACGGGACAAGCCTTTTACAAGTCTTTTATTGTCACACGAACACCACAACACATGCATGCGGCCACAACACACTCATGCTGACGGTGGCCGGTGAAAAGTGTCCTCTGCATTTAACCCATCCAGGCATGTCCTTTCCTCCGGGGGGCAGGCCAGGAGCAGTGGTCGCTTTCTCGTACAGCGCCCGGGGACCAACTTCGGGTGTTGTCGTCACTGGTCGGATGACGATGACGATCTGATCTTCTGCATGTTTTTAGTGGGGGGGTTATATACGGAGGAACCCCCTGGGGGAGCACGGGGAGAACATGCAAACTCCACACAGAGAGAAAGGCCCTTACGACGAGATACCCCACCTGGGCAGTAGGCACTGAAGATATGGGGGGGAACACAACCACAGCGCCCACAGTGTCCCAGGCGAGAATCGAACTCAGGACCTTCTGACTGTGAGGCGACAGCTCTACCACTGAGCCACCGTGCACCCAGAATGAGCCCACAAAGGTCCCCAATTCTTTACAGATTCTGGCAAATGGAGACATAAATGTACATTAAATGACACATTTTGCTTTCCATACAGTGTTTCGAATTGTTTGACAAAATCTACTACGAGTTTTTCACATCTTTTTAAGTCCTCTGTTGTAATAACATCCTTGCACAGTAAGAACATAAATGTGACAAGGACTAACCAGTGCTGGTAAAAGGCCTGGGGCAGAATTCCTTTTAGCACAAAGATACTATAAAACAGTAACCAGTTCTGCCATTCACTAGCCTTCCAAAACCTCCTTTGCTGAAGAGATCGGGGGACTCTTGTCACATTGCAGGGAGGCTTAATTAGTAAGAGTTGTTCATCAAGCTCAGTCACTCTAGTCCCAATGTAATATGGCTTCTCATGGTTTTCACTGTCCAGCCACATGCTTGCCATTTGCCTAACCACACCAAGATGTATATTATGCATATGGTCAGGAGGCATGCCAGATACAATGTCAAAGTGTGGAAATGTGGGCCCTTTAACACCCCTCACAGATTTTGTGGTACACAGAGCCTTGCATCATTTATGGTTGAAGCATGGTCCCTTTTTGGAACGTCTTTGTATGGGTATGCCCTAACAGTACCATTACCCTTTTGAACTTGTTCACCAGGATGTAAACAGAGGCTGCACCCATATAGACCATTAAACTGGGTCATGTTTTGAAGTATAGGCCTGGCTACTGAATCACACATCATAACAGCTGCCACAACTCGACATTGTTCCAAAATGCTGTTTCTTTTTAACTTAAAGCCCACAGTCGACAACTTCTGACACTCTAGAGTGAATGGCTTTAAAAATGTATTAACATTTGGCGTTTTATTGCCAAACCACAAGCCAAAAATTAAAACATTTTCTTTCCGCACAGGGTAAGGAAGCTCATTTACAATCCCTTGTAATGGTCAAATACCATACAGCGATGATTTGAAAACAGGCACTCCGTCACAGTTGAGTGTTAAGGAGTATCCATGAGGACAATCAAGCGGGCCTCCATTTTTGTTCAGATTATGGTACATTTTACCACTGCATACATCATCATACATTTCAGAATTACACGTGCCATCTCCTGGCTTGAGACAATGTGCAATATCTTCCCTTTGAAGAAGATGTTCTAACTGTGTTTGGATTGGCAAGTATATGAAGAAGTTTCCATTCTTCAGCGAGCTCTTTTTATCCCACGTTGTGTTGCATACAACACATTGCCCTTCACTATCCTGGTCACCGATGTAATACTCACAGTTTGGACAGTATATGTGACATTGTAGGTGACCTTGTACTGGCTTAAGCTCTTTTAAGAACAGATGCTTTGAGGTTGACAGTGTGTTTTCTGGACAGTGAATATTAATCAAATCTAGAAGATCAGAGAGGGCCATGCCTGTGAGTCTGTGTCTCAAAACAAATGAAAGTATAAGTAAAAAATTCTGAGCTTGGGTTAGTCGTGAACCAGTGTAAAGTGGGTCTTCATTTCCCAGAGCAAACTTTTCATGACCGACTTCTCCCAAATGTGATTCCTCATTTACTGACTCATCAGGACTGTCATATACAAGGGGAAGTTGTTCTCCACTGCCAATAATGGATTCAGAGTCAGAGTCCGTAAAAGACTGCCTTGGTTCTAACACACCGATGCCAACACTGTCATCAGGAACGAAGTTACCGGTATTTTGTGACTCTGATGCGGGGCTACAATTAGGTAGATCATTGAAGTGAAGTTCACTCTCTGTGGAAAGTTCATCCTCAAATATGAGTGGGGATGTTGGATATCTGGGTATAGAATCATCACAGTCAGCATCCAGGCTCTGTAATAGGGAGAAAATAAAAAGCAAATTCTGATCAGAAATATTATCATTATTATCATTAACCATCAAGTTGTTTTGTGAGAACAATGATCAACAAATTTTCAAATTAAGCAGTTTCACTTCATCGCACACATTCACACAAGAAAAGGCTTATAGGCTACTTTGTTTTTCATCTACACAAAATAAATACCAGCACATAGTCTACAAATCTGCATGTGACCAAATTTACCAAGATGCAACATTGTTGGTTCTTAAGACAAAACCTTAATAAACATAAAATGTACACTATACTTACAGCAACATGGGTGACATCAGGTCCGTCTTCAGAGCCATTGTCAGAGCCGTGGTGAGAGGAATTATGATTTAGGTTCTTATGTGTAAGAATAAAGTCTTGATTAACTTTTAAGTAGCTTGAGTGAAATAGTCACTGGAGCTGCAACCAGCAGACACAATCTGGACATGACAGTGTTGTACACAATTGAACATATTTATTTATTTAGTTAAACAACTATGAAGACACTTAAGGGGAAATGTAAAGTAAAAACATTTGAGTTTAAGGGCTTAGGCCAGTCAAGCAAAACAGTTAAAAGTTTAAAAGATAAACAAGTTGCATGAGTAAAACAGTTCAGTCAAGGTTAGGGTAACATAAAAAAATCACACCCAGTTGTTAAGTTTTGTGGACCGGTTCTCACCATTTATTTTGAATGATGAACATCCAATCTGAAAATGATCCATCCAATCTGAAAAACTGACAAGGAGGGAAGTCTATGTTACCCATATTGGTGAGAGAGAGGATAATTGTCTCTCTATAATTCTTCCAACCTTCTTATCCCGCCAGGCTTTAATGCCGCCATTTTTTTTTTACTCCTAATGGCCTTAGCGGAGGGTGGGATGTCATAGAGGAGGTCTCCCTGAGCGCGTGCACATATGGTTTGTGGCGACATCTTGGACACGGGGGTGTCCACTGTTCAAAAGCTGTCCAGAAATGTCACCGTAGTGTGTTTGATGGGGTTTGATGGGCCGCCATATTTGTTTTTACTCCTAATGGCCTTAGCGGAGGGTGGGATGTCATAGAGGAGGTCTCCCTGAGCGCGTGCACATATGGTTTGTGGCGACATCTTGGACACGGGGGTGTCCACGGTGTCAAAAGCTGTCCAGAAATGTCACCGTAGTGTGTTTGATGGGGTTTGATGGGCCGCCATATTTGTTTTTACTCCTAATGGCCTTAGCGGAGGGTGGGATGTCATAGAGGAGGTCTCCCTGAGCGCGTGCACATATGGTTTGTGGCGACATCTTGGACACGGGGGTGTCCACGGTGTCAAAAGCTGTCCAGAAATGTCACCGTAGTGTGTTTGATGGGGTTTGATGGGCCGCCATATTTGTTTTTACTCCTAATGGCCTTAGCGGAGGGTGGGATGTCATAGAGGAGGTCTCCCTGAGCACATGCACATATGGTTTGTGGCGACATCTTGGACACGGGGGTGTCCACTGTTCAAAAGCTGTCCAGAAATGTCACCGTAGTGTGTTTGATGGGGTTTGATGGGCCGCCATATTTGTTTTTACTCCTAATGGCCTTAGCGGAGGGTGGGATGTCATAGAGGAGGTCTCCCTGAGCGCGTGCACATATGGTTTGTGGCGACATCTTGGACACGGGGGTGTCCACTGTGTCAAAAGCTGTCCAGAAATGTCACCGTAGTGTGTTTGGGTGGGTTTGATGGGCCGCCATATTTTTTTTTACTCATAATGGCCTTAGCGGAGAGTGGGATCTCATAGAGGAGGTCTTCCTGAGCACGTGCATATGTTTGGCAAGCTCCCACTCTGAACACAAACCTGTCCAGAGTCCAATTTGTAAAGGCTAGCACTCCAGTGAACAGGTTTTAGCCATTTACATACTGAGAAGAGCTTTCTCAATGTTATTAAAACAGTTGGTGTTAAACAGAAACATAATTTGTATTGTATACCTTCGTTTAGATGCTTTGTTTATTGTTTTAATCTGCGAACTAACCATTTTTCTATGCCTTGTAAAAACATGAATTACGCAGCTTTTACTCTGAAGGTAACCGGAAGTCTTATATTTGCTAGCTCTGCAAACCGGAAGTAAAGCGGAAGTCTTATATTTGTTCATGGAACACAGCTGGTTTCAACAGCCTGTGTGAAGTGAGCAGGAATGTATGACTTCCGGTCAGGATTTTTCAGAATAAAAGCTGTCATTAAAAATCGATAAAATACACAAATTGAAGTGATGTCACACAAATTGAATAAATACCCATGTTAACTTCACTCTAAATCAAATATATGTAAAATTCACTCTTGTTGATATTTGAAAAAATACATTTTACAGCCTACGGCCACACAGAGTCCGACCAGTAAAATAAGCCCATTTTGAAATATTGTTCAAAAATTCAAATGTTGATGCGTTGGGGAAAATTCACTGCAGTCATGTAGCCTACATCACTAGTCCCTCTATCATGCCTAACTAGTGGCTAACCCCAATATGTGTAAAGTAAATAGGTGGTGGAAGTGCAGCGAAAGACTATTTTAATCTCCCTGTTACTGACCTCTTTGTATGGGACGTCCCAGACTTTAATTTCTTGCCCTGGTTATGGGACAGCATCTTTAAAAATGACATCACCCTCCCGCTCATTCTCTCTTCCTCTATATTTGTATTTCTCATAGGGAACAGTAATCATCATCGCCAACCATGGGGATCGGATCGACATTGCCGCTGGCTCCATGCTGGAAAAGAAAATAGTATCTGGCAACCTCCGCATCCTGGACCACTGAGGCCTTTTCATCCAAGCACATCCTCAACCTTGACTGTAGTGACATATATATATATATATATGTTTTGGCTTCACTTTTGCAGCGCTGTCATTACATCAATATTTTATACAGTAGATGCTCGAAGTTAGGATATACCGCCCTCTACAGGCCAAATTATTATAAATGCTTAGAGATGCTACTGTCTGGTCAAGTCATGCATTTCTTCAGAGCCGCCTGTAGGAGGCAGTATGATTCTGCACTCTCACACATCACGGCTCCTATATGGTGGGATGTCTTAATGTTGACTGGCAAACTGGTTCCCTAACACCAATGGCATTTGGGATCCAAACCCACACCCAGAAGCTCAGGCACTGATAGTAAACTCAGATGCTTGCTGGTATTGAGCTAGACTGGCTGTGCCATCACTCATCACTTTTTACACAAGCATGACCAACTATTGACAACAATGATGGAAAGGAAGGGGGGGGGGGGGTTAGGGTCCTAATTGCAACAACAAGAAAGCATTTTGGCATTAACAATGTTGAACCCTGGAATGTGTTATAGTGATGTTTGCATTTTCATAAGACAGACAGGCATGAAACCACAAACACAAGCACCATACTCAATGTGAGCTGATACAGATGAGGAGAACATCTTTTATTTAACTTGAATGAGAGAAAGAAACATCCAATCACAGCATGTTGTGGCTATATGTTTAAAAACATAGATTAAACATAAACACATTTCCGTACACATTCCGTTTATTCATCTTATGTAACATGACATGAAAGGAGAGTTGAAGGCACTATCAACCGATGAATCAGCAAGATCACATGTATTTCAGCAAGTTGAAACTCTCTCTGCAGTCATTTCCTCTTGTCCTCTTTCTACAGCACTACTAATGTAGTTGTTGTGTTTTTGTTTGTTTTTTTACAAATACATCAACAAAATCATTCTTGCTGCTAAGTCACATGCAGTTTTTCATGCCAATAATGTAAAGGCAGCACTTCCTTCAGGACTTAATTGCACGATGAATACAGTTAGTATTAAAAACATTTACCACAGATAGCAATTTTTGTGATCAATTTTTGTGTGATACATAAACACAGGACCACAAAGCACAAAAACATCCATTCCATAAACAGTACACACATAAACACTCAAATCCCCTCTCCACCACAGACAGCAATGAACAGAGCTCCCACACATTTTCATGTACAAAATGTCAAAACATTTCCGTGACTTTTCAATGATCGATAATATGATTTCTATGCAATGTGACTGAATCAATACCAGAAATTGTTAGTATGGACAAATAGGACACAGCTGCTCTTTATATTGGTTTTTAGTGCTTTAGGGTCACTGCATCATGGAAGCTATTGAATGAAAACAGGGATTTTACATAAACATATAAAATACAAGCAGCACTAAAATTGACATATTAGACTACAGCTACGTTACATCACCAGCTACAGAGAATACATTTGCCATTATGTTAGTTACATTACATGGAAGGTTATCCACGGGAAGATTACTGTAACAATTTCATTACACACGACAACATTTCATTACTTTTCCTAAACTTCCAAGGATTTTACTAATTCCATGACTTTTCCAGGCCTGGTAAACACAATTTTGAAATCCCATGACTTTTCCAGGTTTTCCATGGAACCCTGAATTAAATGTTTACTCTCTTGTGTGGATTGTCATGTGTGTCTTCAAGTGTCCTTTCTGACCAAAACCTTTACTACAGACTGAGCAAATAAATTGTTTCTCGCCGGTGTGGACTAACATGTGTCTCTTCAAGTCTCCTGTTAGACCAAAACCTTTACCACAGACTGAGCAAACAAATTGCTTATCTACTATGTGGATTATCATGTGTCTATTCAAGTCTCCTTTACGACCAAAACCTTTACCACAGACTGAGCAAATAAATTGTTTCTCACCTGTGTGGAGTGTCATGTGTGACTTCAACTGTCCTTTACGACCAAAACCTTTACCACAGACTGAGCAAACAAATTGCTTATCTCCTGTGTGGACTATCATGTGTGTCTTCAAGTGTCCTTTACGACCAAAACCTTTACCACAGACTGCGCAATTAAATTGTGTCTCTCCTGTGTGGACTATCATGTGTGACTTCAAGTGTGCTTTGTTACCAAAAATTTTACCACAGACTGAGCAATTGATATCTCCTGTGTGGATTATCATGTGTGTCTTCAAGCTGTCTTTACGACCAAAACCTTTACCACAGACTGAGCAAACAAATTGCTTATCTCCTGTGTGGATTATCATGTGTGTCTTCAAGGATTCTTTACGACCAAACCCTTTACCACAGACTGCGCAATTAAATTGTGTCTCTCCTGTGTGGACTATCATGTGTGACTTCAAGCCTGCTTTATTACCAAAACATTTACAACAGACTGAGCAATTAATATCGCCTGTGTGGATTATCATGTGTGTCTTCAAGCTGTCTTTTCGAGCAAAACCTTTACCACAGACTGAGCAATTAAATTCTTTATCTCCTGTGTGGACTATCATGTGTGACTTCAAGTGTGCTTTACGACCAAAACCTTTACCACAGACTGAACAAATAAATTGTTTATCACCTGTGTGGACTATCATGTGTTTCTTCAAGTCTCCTTTACGACCACAACCTTTACCACAGACTGAGCAATTAAATTGTGTCTCTCCTGTGTGGACTATCATGTGTGACTTCAAGTGTGCTTTATTACCAAATCTTTTACCACAAACTGAGCAGTGTTTCTTCCGAAGAACTTCACTGTTTTTCTGTGAGTATAAACCTGACAGGGTTTCACTAGTTTCCATCCATTCGTCATCATTGTCTTCAGTCTCAGAAGAGTCTGACGTCTTGTCATCACTAGTTGGTCCCGAATTACTAGGTGGATATAAGATATAAGATAAGTTCCTGGTTGGTTCTGATACTCCACAGTCATCTTCATCAGCTTCTGTTTCCATCTGTTCAGTTGAGCAGCTGGCTAGAGGCTCTGCCTCTCTGTTCTCCTCAGTTTGGCTTTGATGAAGTTGTGAGGGCCGAGGTTTCTCTTCCTCATCTTCACTCTTCACAGGGACAGCAGTGAATGGGAACTTGGTGATATTGGCCACCTCCAGCCCTTGAAGCTGCTCTGCCTCCTGACTGATCCAGAGTTCCTCATGTTCCTCTTTAATGTGAGGGAGCTCTGGGTCCACCTGTTCCTCTTTAATGTGAGGGAGCTCTGGGTCCTCCTGTTCCTCTTTAATGTGAGGGAGCTCTGGGTCCTCCTGTTCCTCTTTAATGTGAGGGGGCTCTGGGTCCTCCTGTTCCTCTTTAATGTGTGGGAGCTCTGGGTCCTCATGTTCCTCTTTAATGTGAGGGAGCTCTGGGTGCTCCTGTTCCTCTTTAATGTGAGGGAGCTCTGGGTCCTCCTGTTCCTCTTTAATGTGTGGGAGCTCTGGGTCCTCATGTTCCTCTTTAATGTGAGGGAGCTCTGGGTCCTCCTGTTCCTCTTTAATGTGAGGGAGCTCTGGGTCCTCATGTTCCTCTTTAATGTGAGGGAGCTCTGGGTGCTCCTGTTCCTCTTTAATGTGAGGGAGCTCTGGGTCCTCCTGTTCCTCTTTAATGTGTGGGAGCTCTGGGTCCTCATGTTCCTCTTTAATGTGAGGGAGCTCTGGGTCCTCCTGTTCCTCTTTAATGTGAGGGAGCTCTGGGTCCTCCTGTTCCTCTTTAATGTGAGGGAGCTCTGGGTCCTCTTGGTGCAGACTTGGGCTCCACTCCTGCTGCTCAGCGGTAACCTCTTCTTCTTTAATGACCAACAGCTGCTGGACGTCTGGAGGCAAGGCTTCTCTGTGTAACCGCACAGCGTCCAGTTTATCTTCAACAGCCGCAGTTGGGCGCTGCTTCACCACAGCTCTCAGCTTCTGGACTTCAGACAATTTCATTTTCACACAGTGACAAGAACTTTTCCTCCTTAACTTTACTGACAAACTTTATCCTTCAAAGCTCCAATAATTAGCTTCACAGCTAACGTTAGCTTCACAGCTAAACCATTAATCTGAGTCCATTGAGTCTTCTTCTTCCTCTGAGTTAACGTAGCCCCGGTTCCACTTTATATATTCGTAATAATATCATGCGCACATACGAGTCTTCTGTTTGTGAATGAATCCTCTACAAATATCACCTGGAAATAATCAACAGCTAAGGTAGGCTACTCTCGTTAGCTCAAGAACCGGAGCTCAACCATGGGTTCAACAGCCAGTGTGATGTACCGTAAGCAGGAATGTATCACTTCCGGTCAGGATTTTTCAGAATAAAAGCTGTCATTAAAAATCGATAAAATACACAAATTGAAGTGATGTCACACAAATTGAATAAATACCCATGTAAACTACACTCTAAATCAAATACATGTAAAATTCACTTTTGTTGATATTTGAAAAAATACATTTTACAGCCTACGGCCACACAGAGTCCGACCAGTAAAATAAGCCCATTTCGAAATATTGTTCAAAAATTCAAATGTTGATGCGTTGGGGAAAATTCACTGCAGTCATGTACATCAGTAGTCCCTCTATCATGCCTAACTAGTGGTTAACCCCAATATGTGTAAAGTAAATAGGTGGAAGTGCAGAGAAAGACTATTTTAGTCTCCCTGTTACACTGACCTCTTTGTATGGGACGTCCCAGACTTTAATTTCTTGCCCTGCTTATGGGACAGCATATTTAAAAATGACATCACCCGCTCATTCTCTCTTTCTCTATATTTGTATTTCTCATAGGGAACAGTAATCATCATCGCCAAGCATGGGGATCGGATCGACATTCCCGCTGGCTCCATGCTGGAAAATAAAATAGTATCTGGCAACCTCCACATCCTGGACCACTGAGGCCTTTTCATCCACGCGCATCCTCATCATGTGACCTATGTTTATGTTTATGTTTATGTTTATTTGCACATTAAAGGAAAACAGAAACAAAATAAAAAATGTTTACAACATTGGAGAAAAAAACATGTGCAGGTGAGATAGAAACCCACTACGGGTTTATATAAAGATCTCACCTCAAGAGAAAAACATAAAACAAGTTACTCAATTAACATAGAACAAACATTACAATGCAATGATAACTCAGATTAGTGGGGGGAAAAAAAAAAAAAAAAAAAAGAATAAAAAATGAATAAAAAAAGAAATAAAAATGAGAATGAGGTTTAGACCTCTCTCAGAAATGCCATAGCTCACTCAGTGCTAAATTTACCAGACATTAGAAAACCTTTTAGTTTCTTTTTGTACACAGACAGGGATAGAGAAACAGTCAATAAATGTAAGTTTGAATTCCATATTTTGGCTCCATGATATTTTAACGAAAATTGACCTCTGGATGTACGATACAATGGTATATTAAGGTTATTGCTTTGTCTAGTAGGATAAGAATGAATTTGTGAATTACAGATGAAAAATGATTTACAATTTTCTGGTAAGTCAGTATTCATGTACTTCAATTTGAAAATGAAAATGCAGGTTTGAAAAATGTTGATATCAAAAACTGACATCACACCACATTTACAAAAGAGCGCGGCGGTTTCAGCATATGGCTTTGAAAATGTTGCTAGTCTAACAAAACGTTTTTGTAGCAATAAAAGTTTATGCAAATGAGTGGGGAAGGTACTAGCCCAAACAATATTACAGTATGAAATTTCCTCAAAAGCTTTATCCCAGTCATGTGACCTAGTAGACTTCACATCATAATGAGTTTTACTCATGTTTACCCCACACTCACAGATAGATGGTTACAGGTGCAGCTGGCCCAGAAAGCTGTGATTGCATGTGCAGTGCTGCGCTGCTGCCCCACTGAGAAGTCAAATGTGTCTGTGTGTGCCCTCAGGTTGGATGGCAGAATGTGGGCCTGATCATCATCTTGTCTGATGGTTGGAGCTGCTCAAAGTCATTGACTGTAAATTATATATATATATATATATATATATGTAGCCTATATATATATATATATATATACACACACACACACACACACACACACACTTCCTACCGCTATGCAAAGGTGAAGCCAAAATATCCGGATCCCGCTGCGGCCATCTTACGCTGGTGACATCATTTGTAACCGGAATCTGCACAGTAGAGTGGCTGTCACAGCTGTCAATCACCCCTTTTTATATGGGGTCAAATAACTATTTAAAAACAATCTTATCAGAAAAATTAGCACGTGAACATACATCACTGTGATAAGAACTACCTAAAAGGACTTGACATCCATTTGACGTCTACAGTCACTGTGCTTTGATTGTTTACTTTGGCTCATGTCCCATCTGCCAACATGGATGGGGTGGGACTTATGACCTATACTGGGACCAGCCACTAGGGGCGATCGAGATGTTTTGGCTTCACTTTTGTGGCGCTGCTATAGAGAGCTCCAGGAACGAGTCCGGAAATCATCGATGCTAACAGCCCTGGTTCTTCACAGTTTTCGCCTATGGAGTTTTGAATGGGTTTTGGCGCGATGCTTCTAATAATCTCTCTGGGCAATGCTGGCTTAATCAAACGCGAACCAGTGTTTAGTAACATCATCTTCACACATGAAGACCACTTTTATGAGTTTTGAAGCTTTTATGTGCCGTTAAAAGGGTGGCTAGCTAGCAAACGGCTAAATGAGACTACAATGTCGACGCGGATATTATACGTCATCACGAGTGAACGCGGAAATTCTTTCTCTCGCAATCAATGCGTGGACGCCTATGCAACACTGTGTGTAGTTCTGGATTAGCTTAGCACGAGCTTTTTACCTCTAGGGCTCGCAGTTATGCTTCAAAACTCATGAAAGTGGTCCTCATGTGTGAAGATTATCCCGCTGAACCTTGGTTCGCGTTTGATTAAACTTGCGTTGCCCACAGACATTATTTGAAGCATCGCGCCAAAAACCAATTCAAAAGTCCCATAGACAGAAACAGTGAAGAACCAGGAAGTTCGGGACTTCCGCATTCAGCCTACAAAAATACGTCATCCCTGGAGCTCTCTATTACATCCATATTTTATACAGTCTATGCTCGAAGTTAGGATATACCGCCCTCTACAGGCCAAATTATAATAAATGCTTAGATATGCTACTATCTGGCTGAGCTGTAGAGCTAGAACTAATAATTTAGTAATAGTAATTATATTCATAAATTTCACTGATAAAACTTAAATCTATGAAGAGCATATACCCAACTGTAACAAATCAACACATCTGTAATTGTTTATATATATATTTTTATTCAAAGAGTAACTACGGTAAACCCCGGAACCCAAATCTGTGTAAAGCCGGACATCTAATGGTTAAAACCATGCTACTGAAACTACCATCTGCTATTAGGTGATCTTTGGTGCCAGATGATGTCACCATCTATAGAGTACAAGAGGTGGTGACATCACCTGGCACCAAAGATCAGCTGACAGCAGATGGCAATTTCAGTAACATGTTTTTACCATCAGATTATCAGGTTTTACACAGATTTGGAATTAGTGTTACGTTGCTCTTTAAGATTGACTGTAGTGACTTTTGACTTTGTGGCTTGGTCAGAAAATGAAAAGGACAAAGTGCTACTGTAGTGTAGCACTGTCTCTACATCCAAGAACAGATGTGGTGATTCCTCCTCCGTCATCTTTGCCCTCCATCCAGCACTGCTAATGCAATCACATAGTGTAACGATGATACAGAGTGGTCAAGTAGTCACTTATGAAGGAATGTGTAGTATTCATCTGTACATCACTAGGATCACATGGTTCCACAAATCCCAAGCGATACAAATGAGCCAACACAGCGTAGTTTGAGACACGGATCAAGCTTCATTACTGTTACAACACAGAATTTGTATAAGGAGAACTAGCAGGCTTTACCGAAGCTCACAGACAACAATTGAAAAGAGAGGCCTGAATTTGTCAACACTTCTAAACTGTACTATGTTAAACCTATCTATTAACATTAAGTAAATATATATGTGTATATATCAAAAGAACTCCAATTTCTATTCTTGCACAAAATCTATAAATCGAAGCACTTTCAAGGACCCATGTCTATTTATGGCTATTTTCAAAAACTTTAGAGGCCTTGATTTATTTCTCAAACTTTCAAGGATTTCAAGGACTCGTGGGAACCCAGATTTTTTTAAATCTCACTCTGAACAAATTAGTGTCTTATTGCATTTTTACCATCATATTTTATCTTTTTTTTTTTTTTTTTTTTACCCCTTGCCTGTTTTTGTTTTGATTTTGTTTTTGTTTTACAGTGTAAATAAACTAAGCTCGTGTGAAGAGCCCATGTAGCTCAGTGGGTAGAGCGTGGCACTAACTGCCGAGGTGAGGTGTTCGAGTCCCACTGGAGCAGCACATTGAAAAATGTATGTATTTGTGATGCTGCAAAGCTCTCTGAATGGAAGCATCCTGTCTGGGCTAAAACCTCCAAAATGTCAACTTTACAGAAGGAAGAACCATGCAGGTTTCATCCAATGGGGTCTGAATTGGAGTTGCATAATCTTCTCAACCAGGAGCATGTCATCCTTATCAGTTAACGTTAAAACATGAAAATCAGCAGAATTGGAGTGGACATGGTTTTCACAGGACAACGGCCACATTCTATGAATTTGTGGAACCATGTAGATTCTACATTGTAGACTCAAGGCCACGCTGAATTTATGAATGGGTGCAATTGTTTCAGAGCAATGGAAACCGCGACCTCCTGATTATACATAGGAGAGCATAGAACACACTTTTACTGGATAGATCAATAAATTATCTCTAGACTGAAAAGCTCCCAAGATTGTGCCATAGGCCTATATGGGAAACATATATGCCCACAATGCCTGAACAACTGTATGGTGTTCTTGAGCTTTCTCAAATGAAAAAACTAATCACTAATCACCCAGGCAAAATCACTGAATCACACACCCTGCCATGAAATGATATAGGCTAACTTAAAACTGAAAGCTTTTTATTTTTTGTACAGTCCCAGTATGATGTTGAAAGAATATCACAATCTTGTACATTTTTTCTTTTCATCTAGTTTTTGCAGCACATTCTTCTAACATGTTTACCGTTACGTAGTATGAAACCTTTTGCCTCCACCAGAACTTTACTGTGTCCACTGAACCCTCTCTCCGTTCATCTGCCAATCCATCCATGCAACACTAGCTCCTCACAGAAAACAAGACAGAGGCTGCAGTATTTTCTCCAGTGTTTACGTCTGACACACGAACACGCAGATCCAGACCTCTTCGGAGAGTGAGAGAGTAGACGTTTTAAAAAAGGTGTGTGGAAAGTTTGTGGTGTGAGAGAATCCTTGCGATGGGTTCGATGTGCGCAAACGGACCGGGTGCCTGAAAGCAATAAGTGTTGATCTGTGGCAGTGAGGTGCCCTCTGCCTGCCCACAGCTGAATAAAGTGCAATATGAAATCCTACCAGTGTGTGTCTCTACTCTTTACACTCACCATCATGTAAGAACAGGCCTGGACTCATCTTGGACACATGAGGGCTATATGGACCCGTCATGTTATGAGATTGAGTCTCTCTGACCCAAATCTGAGATATTGTTAACAATATAGCTTATATCTAATCACATCTAATTAGATATATCCAGTGTTGTGGGTAACTCATTACAAAAGTAACCTATTACATGTAATATATTACTTTAGCAGTAACTCAGTAATATAACTTATTACTTATAGGATTTCAGTAATATAACAGTTACTTTGTCAAGTAACTCAAGTTACAAATTGATGTCATTCTTTTTTTTTAATCAAAGCACATATTTAAAAAAGATACAATAATTTCCTAATCAAACTGTGTTTTTATGCAAATAACCACTATAGATGACAATAATAAGTAACGAGTTACTCTACACAGACAGTAATATTGTAAAGTAACTTATTACTTTCAAAATGAAAGTAACTAGTAATATGTAGTATATTACGTTTTGAAAGTAACTTGCCCAACACTGGATATATCTAATTGTGATTGTGTCAGGAAATCCATGACCATCTGTTTTGTAGGTAGAGCAAGAACAGTGAAACTGATCAAAGTAATCCTACATTATGTTAACTTATTGTAAATGAAATACCGGTGATGTTTAACAATTCATCAATTTGCTGGGGGACCCCCAAAGCCCCTCTAAGGCCCTGGTGGTCCCTGGAGCCCACATTGAGAACCACTGATGTATATAGGCCTACTGAACATATGAGCATAAAAGGCACATTTAGCTGATCATGATGTATCTGTGGACCTGTATCACCCCAGAGGCTCATTTATACTCAACAAACGAACACACACAAATTCAAAATGGCCGTGTTTATTCTTTCCATGGGCTCCTGAAAATAGGTTACAATAGAAATGCTAAGGGTGTGAATTCTAATGGTGTCTGTCTACTGCTTTTTATTGGAGGTTCATTTGTTGGCGAAACCGAACAATGTGACATTGAGAGCATCATGATGGTGATCACTTAAGATGATGGCTTCTGATCATCTTCTGATGAAACCAGACTGTGGCTGATGTTGGTGTTTGTACAGAGACCCTGAAGGGACACACGTGTCGATTGTCAGTGTTGGGGAAGCTATCTTGGCAGCGATTTTTTTTTTTTTTTTTTTACAAATAAATCAACAATATTTTTCTTGGTAAGTCAGGTGCAGTTTTTCATACCAATAATGGAAAGGCAGCACTTCCTTCAGGACTTCATTGCGCGATGAATAACAGTTGTTATTATTATAACATTTACCACAGATAGCAATTTTTGTGTGATACATAAACATAGGACCACAAAGCACAAAAACATCCATTCCATAAACAGTACTCCCCGGGCGCTGCACAGTGGCTGCCCACTGCTCCTAGTTCTAGGAAGGTTCCTAGTAGAGGATGGGTCAAATGCAGAGGATGAATTTCCCCAAGGGGATAAATAAAGGATAACTTAACTTAACTTAACTTAACACAAACACTCAAATCCCCTCTCCACCACAGACAGCAATGAACAGAGCTCCCACACATTTTCATGTACAAAATGTCAAAACATTTCTGTGACTTTTCAATGATCGATAATATGATTTCTGTGCAATGTGACTCTGAATCAATACCAGAAATTATTACTATGGACAAATAGGACACAGCTGCTCTTTATATTTCCATAAACATATAAAATACAAGCAGCACTAAAATTGACATATTAGACTAGAGCTACGTTACATCACCAGCTACAGAGAATACATTTGCCATTATGTTACAGTTACATTACATGGAAGGTTATCCACGGGAAGATTACTGTAACAATTTCATTACACACGACAACATTTCATTACTTTTCTTAAACTTTCAAGGATTTTACTAATTCCATGACTTTTCCAGGCCTGGTAAACACAATTTTGAAATCCCATGACTTTTCCAGGTTTTCCATGGAACCCTGAATTAAATGTTTACTCTCTTGTGTGGATTTTCATGTGTGTCTTCAAGGATCCTTTCTGACCAAAACCTTTACTACAGACTGAGCAAATAAATTGTTTCTCGCCGGTGTGGACTATCATGTGTCTCTTCAAGTCTCCTGTTAGACCAAAACCTTTACCACAGACTGAGCAAACAAATTGCTTATCTACTATGTGGATTATCATGTGTCTATTCAAGTCTCCTTTACGACCAAAACCTTTACCACAGACTGAGCAAATAAATTGTTTCTCACCTGTGTGGAGTGTCATGTGTGACTTCAACTGTCCTTTACGACCAAAACCTTTACCACAGACTGAGCAAACAAATTGCTTATCTCCTGTGTGGACTATCATGTGTGTCTTCAAGTGTCCTTTACGACCAAAACCTTTACCACAGACTGAGCAATTAAATTGTGTCTCTCCTGTGTGGACTATCATGTGTGACTTCAAGTGTGCTTTGTTACCAAAAAATTTACCACAGACTGAGCAATTAATATCTCCTGTGTGGATTATCATGTGTGTCTTCAAGCTGTCTTTACGACCAAAACCTTTACCACAGACTGAGCAAACAAATTGCTTATCTCCTGTGTGGATTATCATGTGTGTCTTCAAGGATTCTTTACGACCAAACCCTTTACCACAGACTGCGCAATTAAATTGTGTCTCTCCTGTGTGGACTATCATGTGTGACTTCAAGTGTGCTTTACGGCCAAAACCTTTACCACAGACTGAGCAAATAAATTGTTTATCACCTGTGTGGACTATCATGTGTTTCTTCAAGTCTCCTTTACGACCACAACCTTTACCACAGACTGAGCAATTAAATTGTGTCTCTCCTGTGTGGACCATCATGTGTGACTTCAAGTGTGCTTTATTACCAAATCTTTTACCACAAACTGAGCAGTGTTTCTTCTGAAGAACTTCACTGTTTTTCTGTGAGTATAAACCTGACAGGGTTTCACTAGTTTCCATCCATTCGTCATCATTGTCTTCAGTCTCAGAAGAGTCTGACGTCTTGTAATCACTAGTTGGTTGTGAATTACTAGGTGGATATAAGATATAAGATAAGTTCCTGGTTGGTTCTGATACTCCACAGTCATCTTCATCAGCTTCTGTTTTCATCTGTTCCATTGAGCAGCTGGCTAGAGGCTCTGCCTCTCTGTTCTCCTCAGTTTGGCTTTGATGAAGTTGTGAGGGCTGAGGTTTCGCTTCCTCATCTTCACTCTTCACAGGGACAGCAGTGAATGGGAACTTGGTGATATTGGCCTCCTCCAGCCCATGAAGCTGCTCTCCCTCCTGACTGATCCAGAGTTCCTCCTGTTCCTCTTTAATGTGAGGGAGCTCTGGGTCCTCCTGTTCCTCTTTAATGTGAGGGAGCTCTGGGTCATCCTGTTCCTCTTTAATGTGAGGGAGCTCTGGGTCATCCTGTTCCTCTTTAATGTGAGGGAGCTCTGGGTCCTCCTGTTCCTCTTTAATGTGAGGGAGCTCTGGGTCATCCTGTTCCTCTTTAATGTGAGGGAGCTCTGGGTCATCCTGTTCCTCTTTAATGTGAGGGAGCTCTGGGTCCTCCTGTTCCTCTTTAATGTGAGGGAGCTCTGGGTCCTCCTGTTCCTCTTTAATGTGAGGGGGCTCTGGGTCCTCTTGGTGCAGACTTGGGCTCCACTCCTGCTGCTCAGCGGTAACCTCTTCTTGTTTAATGACCAACAGCTGCTGGAGGTCTGGAGGCAAGGCTTCTCTGTGTAACCGCACAGCGTCCAGTTTATCTCCAACAGCCGCAGTTGGGCGCTGCTTCACCACAGCTCTCAGCTTCTGGACTTCAGACAATTTCATTTTCACACAGTGACAATGACTTTTCCTCCTTAACTTTACTGACAAACTTTATCCTTCAAAGCTCCAATAATTAGCTTCACAGCTAACGTTAGCTTCACAGCTAAACCATTCACCTGAGTCCATTGAGTCTTCTTCTTCCTCTGAGTTAACAAAGCCCCGGTTCCACTTGATATATTCGTGATAATATCATGCGCACATACGAGTCTTCTGTTTGTGAATTAAACTTCTGCAAGTATCACCTGGAAATAATCAACTGCTAAGGTACTCTCGTTAGCTCAAGAACCGGAGCTCAACCATGGGTTCTGGGTTCAACAGCCAGTGTGAAGCTAGCAGGAATGTATGACTTCCGGTCAGGATTTTTCAGAATAAAAGCTGTTATTAAAAATCGATAAAATACACAAATTGAAGTGATGTCACACAAATTGAATAAATACCTATGTAAACTACACTCTAAATCAAATATATGTAAAATTCACTCTTGTTGATATTTGAAAAAATACATTTTACAGCCTACAGCCACACAGTCCGACCAGTAATATAAGCCCATTTTGAAATATTGTTCAAAAATTCAAATGTTGATGCGTTGGGGAAAATTCACTGCAGTCATGTAGCCTACATCAGTAGTCCCTCTATCATGCCTAACTAGTGGCTAACCCCAATATGTGTAAAGTAAATAGGTGGAAGTGCAGAGAAAGACTATTTTAATCTCCCTGTTACTGACCTCTTTGTATGGGACGTCCCAGACTTTAATTTCTTGCCCTGGTTATGGGACAGCATCTTTAAAAATGACATCACCTGCTCATTCTCTCTTCCTCTATATTTGTATTTCTCATAGGGAACAGTAATCATCATCGCCAACCATGGGGTTCGGATCAACATTCCCGCTGGCTCCATGCTGGAAAATAAAATAGTATCTGGCAACCTCCCCATCCTGGACCACTGAGGCCTTTTCATCCACACGCATTCTCAACCTTGACTGTAGTGACATATATATATATATATATATATATATATATATATATATATATATATATATATATATATATTAAGCAGCCTGTTTCCATGCAGCCAGACTACAGTATAAGGCACATTGCTTTAGAGAAACTAAACTTCGTCCGGTGGAACAAATCTCATCACTTTCCACCTGTAAGTCATTTACACAAACACAAGATCTCAAGTCAAGACTGAGACCTTCATTTCAAGTCATTAAAGTAGTACAAGTCAAAGCCTAGTCCCAAGTCACCAGAATCCAAGTCAAGTCCCAATTGTGACTCACGGCTACTATATTGCTGTTCAGCCTCTAACCACCAATCAAAAGTTTTTTGCTCTTTCAGTAATGCAATTTACATTGGAAAAATTCGAACCTCACTTAGTTACAGTAGTAATGTATTTACTAGGTAAGGGGTACGGTGGCGCAGTGGTAAGCGCTGTCGCCTCACAGTTGGAAGGCCCTGGGTTCGATTCTCGCCTGGGACACTGTGGGCGCTGTGGTTGTGTTCCCCCCCATATCTTCAGTGCCTACTGCCCAGGTGGGGTATCTCGTCGTAAGGGCCTTTCTCTCTGTGTGGAGTTTGCATGTTCTCCCCGTGCTCCCCCAGGGGGTTCCTCCGTATATAACCCCCCCACTAAAAACATGCAGAAGATCAGATCGTCATCGTCATCCGACCAGTGACGACAACATCCGAAGTTGGTCCCCGGGCGCTGTACGAGAAAGCGACCACTGCTCCTGGCCTGCCCCTCGGAGGAAAGGACATGCCTGGATGGGTTAAATGCAGAGGACACTTTTCACCGGCCACCATCAGCATGAGTGTGTTGTGGCCGCATGCATGTATTGTGGTGTTCGTGTGACAATAAAAGACGGGCTTGTCCATACGAGAGAGTTTTTTTCTTTTTTTTTTGTGCCACAAGGTGGTGCACGCTGATTGGGTTAGAAATCAACCTGGACTGCAGTGATATGACTGCTTGAAACAGCAGTGTATTTTTCAGAAATAGAACAACAGAATGTGTTCGCTGGCCAGTCAAAATAGGTTATTATACCATGATACAGTATAATAGTCATGTGTAGTACTCGAGTACTACGCTACCAATATCTCTCATTACACAGGTGTGACCAAGTCAACTGGCTCGAGTCCCAAGTCAGTCTCAAGTCTAGCAGCAAGTCAAGTCAGAACAAATCAAGAGTCCAGAACAGAGAGAGAGAGAAACAGCAGTTTGTTATTCAGAAATAGAATACAACAGAATGTGTTCAGTTGGCCAGTCAAAATAGTTGTTGTTATTATTGCTGCTTTTGTCTCTTTTTTTTTACCATGATATATACAATAGTCATACCAGTGTTGTAGTACTCTCAAGACCGGTCTTAAAGACCACATTTTGATGGTCTCTGATGGTCACGGACAAATGAATGCTTCCATGGTGCCCCTTTTTTATGAACCTTTTTTAGATCACTTTATGATGTTGACAACACTTCTTTCTTTTTTTTTTTTCTTTTTTTGTAAATAAAGTTTTTATTTATTTACACACATAGACAGCATAAACATTATTTTTACTTTCACTTATACAATATTTCCTATTTCCAGGTCTGTAATAAATGAACATACTTGGTTCCGTGATATATTCACAGCAAAAAATAAATAAAATAATTAAAGCAATATAATATAATATAGCCACATCACACCGTCCCAGCTGTGCTATGAGCAAAGAAGCGGTCCCATGCAATTTTGAAATCATCATTTCTATCATTGACTCTTGCCAACATGTGTTCATATGATATTATTTCTAACATGAATTCTACCCACTTTTTTAAATCTGGAGAGGATGTACTTTTCCATAATCTGATAATCATTCTGGCAGCCGTGACCACACCTACATGTATCACTGCAAAGTCGTACTTCGATATATTTGGCACTTCTGTTTGGTCCCCCAACAGGCATAACCTTGGTGACACAGGCACCTGCGAGCCCAACCATTTCCCTATGTATTCTATTACTTATTCCCAAAACGGGTAAACCAGTTTGCACTCCCATATTGCATGCAGAAACGTTCCCGTCTCTGCCTGACATTTCCATCTTTTTTGCTTGTTGTATTTTTCTATATTTTTTATATTTCTCCAGAGAAGGGAGACAGTGGTGCGGGAGTTTTCTGTTCTACTGGCTGTATCTTCCTCCACACCTGTCACACACTTGGGTGTGCAGAGACTTTATCCACTTCATCTCAGCAGAGAAATGGTGTAAATGTTGAGCCATCACTCTAATTAAATTATGTTGCAAATGGACTCACATTGGTCTGGTCTCGGCCTCGCCCCCCTCAAAGTCTTGCTATTGACTCTGGTGGTCTCTCGACTACAACGCTACATAGCGGTTATCGCTCCATCCCTAGCTATAAACTATGAACCTGTTTTCACCTTTATAACCATTCATACATCGCCCAAGCTGAAGTCAACTGTCATTTGCAGACACCGCCACTCCTCCTTATCTCTGCCCCCAGAAACAGCATTGACCATCCATCTTCTCCTTAAGCTGCTCACTTGACCTGCCAGTCAAACAGAGAGCCCTGGAGGGGGGCCAGTCAAACAGAGAGCCCTGGACGAGGGGGGCAGTCAAACAGGCCCTGGATGGGGTGGGGCAGTCAAACAGAGAGCCCTAGAGGGGGGGGGGGGGGGGGCAGTCAAACAGGCCCTGGAGGGGGTGGGGCAGTCAAACAGAGAGCCCTGGAGGGGGGGGGGGGTGGGGGGGGGGGGGGCAGTCAAACAGAGAGTCCTGGAGGGGAGGGGCAGTCAAACAGGCCCTGGAGGGGGTGGGGCAGTCAAACAGGCCCTGGAGTGGGTGGGGCAGTCAAACAGAGAGCCCTGGAGGGGGGGCAGTCATACAGAGAGCCCTGGAGGGGGGGGGGCAGTCAAACAGAGAGCCATGGAGGGGGGGCAGTCATACAGAGAGCCCTGGAGGGGGGGGGGGGCAGTCAAACAGAGAGCCATGGAGGGGGCGGGGGCAGTCAAACAGAGAGACATGGAGGAAGGGGGCAGTCAAACAGAGAGACATGGGGGGGGGGGGCAGTCAAACAGAGAGACATGGAGGAGGGGGAGAGGAGACAAAGTTGTTGATGGAGGTGAACAAACCTCAGGTCTCCTCTCAGCCTTCTTCTGTAATTGAAAAGTTTCGACAACGTCTAATTATCCCATGGGGATAAATAAAGGATAACTTAACTTAACTTACAATCAAGTAACACAAACAGCCATTGAGCTGTGTGTATTGTAGCGCCATATTGGTTGGAAAATGCTTGTGACATTGAATACTAATATGGCGCTATCACCAGTGATGCTCAACCCGAGGCTCTAGAGCCACATGTGGCTCCTTTATGGGTAGTTGTGGCTCTTTCAAGTCCTACTTAAAATAAATAAATAAAAATATAAAAAAGATAAAGGGACGAGGGGGAATTTTTGGGATTGTGGCTCTTGCAAAGAATTTGTTTTGTCAATGTGGCTCCTGAGTAGGGCAAGGTTGTGTACCACTGATCTAGGCTGATTACTGCATTGGCCCCGCAGTGACTTGTGCCTCTGTGACGTCACGTGCATACCCTCTATATATAACCTAGGCCCCTCCCACAAGCACAAATCAACAAGCACCGAAATCAATTAGCAATTAGCGTCAACATAAGACCACAAAACATGAAGGGTTTGTTGGATTCTACACAATAGTTACATGGGCATCACTGCGGATGACTAATCTTATTGCAATGTCCCATCAGTATCCTAAGACACTCAAAAATTAATTGATCTTAATGAGTTTGACGCTTACTCAACACACCTGACCCCAATTAGGACAACGAGGTGCAGCAGATAAGACAAATACAGTAACAAGTAAACACCTCCAGTGGCAAAGTTGAAAGCTATAATAAACAGATGAAAAGTTAAAGCAGTTAATATTTGGCACAGGTCATGCAGGCTTCCCCATGACAGGCTGGCTATCAGCAGGGTGAGATAGCTCCTCCACATTTTCAGGACATGAATAAAAGAATTCAACTTGCTTCATTGCAATAACTCTGAAACTGAGAAGAGATTTTAGAAAATCAAAAAGATCAAAAGCACAGGAGGTATACACACAGGATAGACCAGTTAAGAGTCATGATGAAGCTACACTCTCACGCTCTCTCTCTCTTACACCCACCCACACTCTCTCTCTCACACACCCACCCACCCACCCACACTCTCTCTCTCACACGCACGCACGCACGCACGCACGCACGCACGCACACACACACACACACACACACACACACACACACACACACACACACACACACACACACACACACACACACACACACACACACACACACACACACACATTTTCCAATCATTTTCTTCGATGCCAGTAAGTCTCAACTGGACACATGTGACATGACGCAAAAGCGACCACTGCTCCTGGCCTGCCCCCCCGGAGGAAAGGACATGCCTGGATGCAGGGCCGTTCCTGGCCATTTGGGTGCCCTAAGCGTAATTGTTCTGTGCCCCCCCCCCCGTAAAACTTTCAATAACTGTCAAACGAAAGACTGCAAAATCATTAAATATGAATGATACTAGTGTATCTCACATTTCATTACATGTGGGAAACAAACAATTGTTAGAATTACTGTACATGTCAGCAAACAAGTGATTGTTAAACTGTACATGCAAGCAGGGGCGGACTGGGATCATAATTCAGGCCGGGCATTAGATACCAAGCAGGCCAGGCCGATACAGGCCGACGTGCGTGCCGGCGTCCGAAGGGCGGGGGCGAAAAATTTGGGCTGTTTGAAGCCCAATTTGGGCCGTTTGAAGCCAGATTTGGGCTGTTTGAAGCCAGATTTGGACCGTCTGAAGCCCGATTTGGGCCAGTTGAAGCCAGATTTGGGCCAGTTGAAGCCAGATTTGGGCCGGTTGAAGCCAGATTTGGGCCGCTTGAAGCCCAATTTGGGCCGTTTGAAGCCCAATTTGGGCCGAGTCCAATTTTACAATGAGATGCACCCTGAATAAAGTAATAAAACCACTAGTAAACCAGTAGGCGGCGCCTGGCCTGCTGTTCAGTGAGTGGCCTGACTGAGGGCACCAAAAAAAAAAAAAAAAAAAAAATTTTTTTTTTTTTTTTTTTTTTTGGTGCCCTCAGTCACGTGATGCTCTACGCAGTATGCGTACTCTGCGTAATGGGTTGGAGCGGGCCTGCCTGGATGGGTTAAATGCAGAGGACACTTTTCACCGGCCACCGTCAGCATGAGTGTGTTTGTGGCCGCATGCATGTATTGTGGTGTTCGTGTGACAACAAAAGACGGGCTTGTCCCGTTACGAGAGAGTTTTTTACGAGAGTTTTTTTACGCTGATTCATTTTACTGACAATGACAGTGAAGGTTTCCCAACTTATAATCACAGTGTGAAAAACACAGAGGAAGAAATATAACAAAGTAAATGTTTTGTCACAGATAAGCTGAGTCATAATGAACATTAAATACTACAACCTCTCTCACAGTCACTCACTCTCTCTCTCTCTCACACACACACACACACACACACACACACACACACACACACACACACACACACACACACACACACACACACACACACACACACTTTTTTCATCATTTTCTTACATGCCAGTAAGTCTCAACTGGACACATGTGCACATGACCCTGATTCACCACCTCATTTGACTGACAATCGTGCTGCAGTTTGGGCTTTTGTTCAAGGAAAACAGAGCACTTCACAATGCTCATATTAGGAAATAGATATACAGTAGGCTATATATAGACCAATGAAAAAGTGACACCGTTAGAGCTTAATAAGAAAGGGGAGGTTACGAGTCCTGTCCTCTTACAACCTAAGAGGCCATTTACACCTGGCATTAACATGTGTTTTCTGTCATCAGATTGCAATCAGATTGTGCTTGACCACTTGAAAGTACAGGTGTAAACGCCCCCAAGACACATTGAAGACGGATTGCAATCTGATCGGCCAAACCACCTGCGGTGGTGGTCATGGGACGCATTGTGTACACATTGAACACAAGCGTAAATGCAATGTGTCCTCTCAATCTGGATACAGCAACTTTATGCGGATTGAGAGGACACCCATTTCTGCAATCAGATTGCAATCTGATGGCAGAAAACGCATGTTAATGCCAGGTGTAAATGGCCTCATAGTGTCTGGAGGTCTCTGTTTGCCTCCCCACAGCACATGGCTGAGCACCTGTAATGAATTGATGCAATTAACACATTTTAAAATATGCTGTAACAAGTGTCTGTTGGGTCAGCTGGCTCTCCAGC
>NC_139633.1:9215056-9285056 GCF_964638095.1 Poromitra crassiceps | reverse complement strand
CTATTCCCCATTTCTTTCATGTTTCTGGAGCTAAATTATTTTCTTCAAATATTCAGATAAGCATGATGATGCATTTTTGCTTGCATCATTGCAATATCTCTGAAACCGAGAAAAGAAAATACAAAATCAAAAACGTCTGTAGTCGATTGAAATGAGTTACTCAACCGCGTGAAGTGAAGACACGGCGACAAAATGAATGAAACAGGAAGGAGAGAGAGTACACATGAGCTAACTGTACTTGCAGGATGATGAAATTCAAGCTTCTCTTTCTCACTGCACTCTCATTCACACACACACAAACACACACACACACACACACACACACACACACACACACACAGACACATTTTACCCATAATCCTGCAGTTTTGGCTGGAGTGCCGAGAAATCAAAGCGCTTTGATTTCTCGGAAAAGAAAATACAAAATCAAAAACGTCTGTGTGTGGGGGGGGGGGGGGTACGGTGGTGCAGTGGTAAGCGCTGTCGCCTCACAGCTCAAAGGTCCTGGGTTCGATTCCCACCTGGGACGCTGTGAATGCTGAAGGAATGCGTGCCCGGCATCCGCATGTCCTCGAGTG
The DNA here is from genome assembly GCF_964638095.1 of Poromitra crassiceps. Classification (NCBI taxonomy): domain Eukaryota; kingdom Metazoa; phylum Chordata; class Actinopteri; order Beryciformes; family Melamphaidae; genus Poromitra; species Poromitra crassiceps. The sequence continues at coordinate 9,284,478 of NC_139633.1, read as the reverse complement.
CCCACCGCCCGGGTGGGGTCGTCAAAAGGGTCTTTCTGTGTGGAGTTTGCATGTTCTCCCCGTGCCTCCCGGGGGTTTCCCTCATATAGGAACCCCCTTCACCAAAAACATGCAATATCCTGGTTGCTAATGTGGTTCCTCCTCTGGTCGTTAAGGGCGCCTGTTCAGAGGGAGGGGAACTGCTAGGAATAGTGTGAACCTCCCACGTGCTATGTCCTACCAGTGAAGCGTCCTCTGTCAGGTGAAAAGAAGCGGCTGGCTAACTGCCCATGTCTCGGAGGAAGCCAGTTTCGGCTCTCCCCAGATCGGCAGAGGGTGGAGTAACAACCAGGATAAATCAATTAAATTAGCACTAATGGGGGATAAAAATGGGATAAAAAAATCGGGGGGGAAAAAACATTAAAAAAACACTGTAGCCGATTGTAATGAGTTACTCAACCACCTGAACTGAAGGCACGGTGACAAGATATGAAAGAGGAAGGAGAGAAAGTATGAGCTAACTGTATACAGGATTAGCTGAGTCATGATGAAATTCAAGCTTTTCTTGAACACACACACACACACACACACACACATACAGTGACACACACACACACACACACGCACGCACGCGCACACACACACACACACACACACACACACACACACACACACACACACACACGCCCACACACAAAAACACACACACACACACACACACACACACACACGCACACACACACACACACACACACACACACACACACACACATACACACACACAATGTATGTGTTGCCTGGCAACACTTGTTGGCTGAGGAAGCTGTCAGCACAGCTGTGGTTGGTCTTAGGCACGAAGCTGCAGTCACATACTCTAAAGGTCACCAATGGCATCCTCATGCTGTATCACTGGGAAGTTGTTGTTCACTTACAATCCTCTTTACAAATGATGTCACTATACTCACTAATATAACTTATAGCTGAGAAGTCCTTTCTTCCCAAGGCTATCTGTCTATCTGTGTCATTCGTTCAAACATGATTTTATAGTTAGACAGGCAGCCAAGGCAGTTGGAGGTTGATGGAAGAAGCAGTCAGTCTGTATAATTGTGTGCGCCTGTCTGTGTGTATGTTTTATTGTTCTCTACACCCTGAAAAAGACTATGAGAAACTTGAGCTATGTTTCAGCAAGGGAATCTTCTCAATCTCAAATGCAACAGGATTCATTTAGCAGGTGTTAAAGCAGCTACGAGCAAGATTTTCGATTGTTATTAAACAGTATAATTACAATATTGATGCATCACATCTTACCTATAATAGTAGCTGAGACCAAAGCCGTGTGAATCGGGATTGCTCTCTTGACGATTATTAAGTCTGTGTCTGTCTAAACTCGCGTCACCAAGGGGCTCTCTCTCTTACCGCCGGACCGGATAAACCCGGAAGTGAAACCCGGAAGTGAAACGCAGCTGCCTGCCTTCTCCCGTTCGCGCTGCCTAGCAACATACCATAAACAACTGGACGCCATGCATACTCTCGCGAACATCTCTCGTTATATTCTAACAGGTTTTTTGGAAGTTATTTTGTGGTTATGGCCGAAGTGGCTGCTGCAAACCGTTTCATTTCACTTCCTGATCTTCCCTGGCCACAGACAGACTAACACTGGCCGATTCACTCGGGGTTCAAGCGAGACTACTCTGCGTTGGTCTCGTCTACTATTAGAGGTAAGATGTGTGATGCATTGATATTAAATTTAGAATGTTTAATAACAATCGAAAATCTTGCTCGTAGCTGCTTTATGTTTATTCATGCTATATATATACTACTTTTGAATGCTAAAATAAAGCTGATAATGTACAATTTGATAAAAAAAAATTAAAAAAAACTTTCCAAGTACATCACAAACTGTCCATTTTGCTGCAACTCGACAGTGCTGCTTAATCCAGGACATTACTTCCTGGAACTCTTAAGAGTAAAAAACTGCTCCATAGGAGTGAATGGAGATGTCGCGACTCTTCTATATACACGGCTCTGGTTTGTATGTTTTCACACCTCACATACTAATTGATACACAGACACCCACCAGCAAAAATGATAAACAGATCTGATGTTCTGTAGCCACTATTGTCTGAGTCACGGCCCCAACATGTGTCCACCAGCTTGTTAGCTTCCTCCTTACATACTGTAGGCAGTGGTGGACTAAATGAAGGTCGTCGGTTCAATCCCTGGGCCCGTTAGGATAAATCTGGGTGGGGAAAGGGAAAAGGCAGAGCTTGCCCCTCCCTCATTATCACCACTGAGGTGCCCTTGAGCAGGGCCCTTAGGCTGGCTTTACATGGTGAAACTTTCACGCAGTTAGCTTGCAAATTGCCTGAAACATAATTGTCATGCAACCTGACATATATTTACACAAAGCAATTCAAAAATAACCAAGTCTCGTGCAACATGGTAGCCTAGTTTGTTTCACTAAAACAAGATAGCTTGATTGGTAATGTTTCATCTGTCATATTGTTTTTTCCCTTTCTCTCTCTCGCTAGTCGCTACAATAGATGATACTGTATCAAGTGGGGAGTGTCATTACTTGCATCTTTGTATCTTATTTTGTATCATTTTCTAGCTGGATAATATCAATTCAGACGTGTTGTATCAGGTTTTCTTCTGCCAGTGGCTGGCTACTTTCTTTCATTATGGCTGTCCCGGAAAATAGGAAGACAGCCATCAGTGCATTATCACTTATCAGCGTTTTGATTGGCTGTTGCATGAAACTAGTTTCACAAAGTTGAGAGTTTTGCAACTGTTGCAGTTGAGTTTCAGACACGTTTTAAGTGTGTTGCAGAGGGCTTTAGACGATGCAAATCATTTGCAACTTAGTTTCACCTAAGTTTAAGAGCATTGCTCTCAGTGAGAGGGAAAAAAAATCTGAATACCGTAAGCCTGGACTTACAGAAACTTCCCCTCTGGCATAGCCGAAACCAGTACTAGCTGGTTTTGGCTACTGTGTGTGTGTGTGTGTGTGTGTGTGTGTGTGTGTGTGTGTGTGTGTGTGTGTGTGTGTGTGTGTGTGTGTGTGTGTGTGTGTGTGTGTGTGTGTGTGTGTGTGTGTGTGTGTGTGTGTGTGTGTCTCTCTCTCTCTCTCTCTCTCTCTCTCTCTATCTCTTCCCTAAGTCTAAGTTAACCCATCACACCCCGACTTTCTCCTTAAATTTCCTCTTAAGTTGCTTCAAGGTTAGGTTTTTTTCCATAATTGCTGCACATTGGTTTTCAGCTGGGGGGAGTGATTTTCGGGTTTAGGTACCTTTGAAGGGATTTCTGCTGTGAAGAGAGTTGGTAGTGCTGTGTGAAAAGGATCATGTTTAAACATTATTTTACTCATTGACTGATGATTCAGCAACAATGTTTGAACAAATAATTCATTTAGTTTTTACTACTTAGAACTAATGTTTTTGTCACCACATACTGTATACCTAACAAGAGAGGGAAAGTATGAGTCATATTTCCTGTGTGGTCATGTGACTTGTTATTGTGTTGCACACTATCTTACAAACGTTTACACACAGACATCCCATAAAATGATGAGACAGATGATGTCAAGCTCCTACTGTTGCCTGGGCCAACGTGAGTGACGTGAGTGAAAAGTGAATCCCCACATGGCAAAAGCACCATGTGACTTCCCAGAAAGAGCCAAGAACTTCCTCAGTTTGGGTCCCAAGTTATTGTTATGTGTTGGACTGCTTGCATTCATGATTCTCAGACGTTTCCATTGGTCCAGGTCATCCCAGAAGGAAACTTCTGTATGATCTATCTTGCATAACCACTCCTCCTTTCAATAACAAGCACCTGTGAGTGAGGCACATACAATAACATTTCAAAGTCATTTTATGGTCTTTTTGGATCTGTACACACCCAGACCACATTCACTTCAGCTGTTTAGGAGAAAGCCAAGAGTTAATGAGATGATCGAATTTTAATTTTGCATCCTTTATTTCCAGAGCCAGCAGAGTGTGTTCACAGCTTCTACAATACTTTACTTTATTGGTATTTAGCAGACGCCTTTATCCAAAGCGACTTACATCATGATCATATACAGCACACAATAACATGAATAGATCAAATAGAAAAACAGTAGTAAAAAAAAAGAAATGAGAAGCCAATATAAAAGGGGAGATTAAAGGTGAGAACAGTTAAAGGAGCAATCATATAAGAAACAGAAAATTCAATTACAAACACATGGAAAGCAGGCAGAGGGAAGGGAGGGAATTCAGGAAGAGTCAATATAAAGTCTGAAGAGGTGAGTTTTAAGTTTCCTGCGGAAAATGGGGAGTGATGCAGCAGTCCTGATGTCCGGGGGAAGTTCATTCCACCATTTTGGGGCCAGGTAGGAGAAAAGTCTCGACCGAGAGCGGCTTCTGAGCCCACGTAGCAGGGGAGGGGCGAGACGTCCTGCACTAGTGGAGGGGCGGAGTGGGCGGTGAGAGGTTTGAAAAGTGACCATAGACTGTAAGTATGGGGGGGCTGTTTGGTGAACGGCCTTGAAAGCTAGTGCCAGAGTTTTGAATTTGATGCGTGCTAGGATGGGAAGCCAGTGAAGCTCTCGGAAAAGGGGGGTGACATGGGAAAATTTAGGTAAATTGTAGACCAGACGGGCTGCTGTGTTTTGAATGAGCTGAAGAGGAAGTATTTCAGAGGCAGGGAGGCCTGCCAAAAGGACGTTGCAGTAGTCAATGCGTGACAGTACCAGTGCCTGTACCAGGATTTGTGTAGCTTCTCTGGTGAGAAATGGGCGGATCTTGCGAATATTGAAGAGGGAGAACCGGCAGGAGCGTGCTGTTGCGGCAATGTAGGCAGAGAAGGTGAGTTGGTGGTCAAGGATCACTCCCAGGTTTTTAGCTGTTTGAGATGGAGTTACAGTGTGGTTGTCAATGGATATGGAGAGGTCAGTCAGGGGGGATTCTTTGGCAGGGAGGAAGATGATCTCGGTTTTTCCAGGGTTGAGTTTGAGGTGGTGATCCGCCATCCAGACACCAACGTCTTTCAGGCAGGCAGCGATCCGTGACCCGATTGAAGTATCAGAGGGGGGGAAGGAGAGGTAAAGCTGTGTGTCGTCGGCATAGGAGTGATAGGAAAAACCGTGAGATGAAATGACGTGACCAAGTGAACCCATGTAGAGGAGGAACAGGAAAGGACCAAGAACAGAACCCTGAGGAACACCAGTACAATACATTGCTGTCCTGTGAAAACCATGTACGGTATCTCTAAGTTTGGTGAATTTCGTGTTCAGCTGAGAGATTGCAGGCTCGGCTGGATTACTTTGATTTTGGCCAAATGAATAACTGCATGGAGCCTGCAGCTATGAGGCTATTTCTGTATGGACACAGTGGTGAGGAAACAGTTTGGTGATTCAATACTGAGTAATATTGACTCATAGTCAAGCCTCGTGCTGATGCTATTGCATTGCATAATCTTCTTTAACAGATGAATGAATCAATCAAATGAGAAACACTGTATTGGCCCGCGTGGGAGGAATTTCTTAAATTTAGTCCAAGTTTCACAGGTTTCAGAGCAGGGGTGGCCAACTGGTGGCCCGCGGGTCGCATGCGGCCCGTGCTGGAATTGCAGAAAAAAATGAAAAATTACAGTGTACCTGAACGCAACATGCAAGATACCCGCTGAATAAGCGTTCAAATGTTCATGTCATTCTGGCCAATAGGGCCTACTCCACTTGCGTTATAACATTTCAGTCTGGATATGGAATATCTTTCAATAATCTTTATGACTAAAAGGCTAAAAGTAATCTCATGTGTAAGAAATGACTGTTCTACATTGAAGTAAAAATGTAAATAATTAACTTGTTGGTTTTGGATTTATTTAGCTTCAAGAGTGCATTGTTGTTCGTGTGACCCTCAACACAGGCTTTGAGTATCCTGGGCCACTTACTGATACTTATGCTTAAATTAACCCACTCATATTCTGGTTTATTTCAAGAAAAACATTTTGGCTAGTGGAAATTCTAATTGGCTGGTAACTTTAAAATCTAGCAGCCATATTTGCAGGTGGTCAAAAAAGTTAATTTCAAGCCCTGCAGGGAGAGCAGGTGGTGACATAGGAGTGAGTGAGAAAAGGATCAAATAATGGTGATTAAGACTGAATAATTACATCACAACTGTTAATTTAAAATGAGTTATTCCTCTAAACCTGGCTTCAAATGCCCCAAAGTTTTCGCGCCCCCAGCCTCTTCAGCAAAATCTTGGCCCTCTGGTAGCGAGGACATTTTTTTCTGGCCCTCTCTATCATCAAAGTTGCCCATCCCTGGTCCAGAGGAAAGATCCACCTCTATCAAGCATTTACAAACAGAAAGTCAAAAGCTGTAAAAAGGCTATCAAAGGCAACTTGTTTTTAAGAGTGGTATTTTCCATCACGCTGTGTGTGTGTGTGTGTGTGTGTGTGTGTGTGTGTGTGTGTGTGTGTGTGTGTGTGTGTGTGTGTGTGTGTGTGTGTGTGTGTGTGTGTGTGTGTGAGAGAGAGAGAGAGAGAGAGAGAGAGAGAGAGAGAGAGAGAGTGAGTGTGCACACGTGCGTGTGCGCTGTGAAGAGAGTTGGGTGTGTGTGGAAAGTATTTACCGTATATGACTGATCCAATAACGAAACATTTCTCTACAATCTCCGCTACTAATGTTTATTGTCACCACATCTAGTTTATGGTTTCATCAGTAGCAAGATAAATGTCTGTTCCTCTGGAGAGAGCGTATGTGAGAAATCTAAAGCCGGACATGAAACAACGGGGATAGTTGTTTGTTTCCACTGCTGCACGCCTCACACCCTTATACAGCTTTATCACTCACTCAGCAGTAAAACCATCAACAGATAATGTCAACCTTTGTCTGAGCTATACCGCCTTGAGTCACAATCCAAAAATGTATCAACCGACCTGCCTCCCCACATGCTGACAGCACAATCACTTGCTGGTTACCAGGCTATATGGTCTTACAGTAACTTCCACAGTTTGGATCCTGAGTTGAGAAACATTTCAGCGCTTTCTCAAGGTGTTATTTGTTGGACTGCATGCTTTCATGATGAACACTTTCCCACTGGTACAGTTCATCCCAAAGGAAGGTTCTGACTCATCTATATCTTGCTTCATCACTCACTCGCCCTTTCAATAACAAGCACCTGTCAGTGAGGTAGGCTATTACGTAACATTTTGAGGTCAGCTTAGGAGAAAGCTGAGAGTTGAGACTGGCATGAGGCAGGAGAGAATGAGAGAATAAGGAAAAATAAGCTAATATTACAGTCTTTTGGAGGCTGTATTGGGCTCATTTCTAAAGCTAGCTGGGTTTTTCTAGTTCCATCTGCTATCAGAACCATCACATAGGCCAGTGTGATGGTTCTGATAGCATATGAAACTAGAAAACCCAGGGAATCGAAAGGTCAACTGTCAACCTAGCATGTCGGCAAGGGGGCTAAATAACGCTCCAAAGTTAGGCTAAATTTGGGTGAGAGGAAAAAAATTGGCTTGGCCATTTCCAAGGGGGTCCCTTGACCTCACCTCAAGATATCTGAATGAGAAGGTGGTGTACTATGGGTGGGGCTAGGGTTACGCACCTTGACTTGCAGGCACTTTCTGTGAGAAAGGTGTCTTTCCCTTTGGGAATGTTCAATCAACTCTAAATCTAACTCTAATGGTTTCTTTTAAATAAATAAAACTTTTTTTTTTCTTTTTCTTTTTTTAATTATTTTATATTTAGAATGTAAATTATCTATAAAATATAATACATTTTAATCTAATGTAATTTCACAAAACATCAACATTTATTTTTGGCCCTCCATCCAGATTAATTTGTGGCCCTTAATATGAAAGAATTTGGGCATCTCTGCTTTAAGGCATACATGTGCCTATTTCCAGAGTCAAAAGCCCCTCTGTCAGCAGAAAGACTGTATTCACAGCTTCTGAAATGGCTCTTGATATTCTACTGATAAGACTTTACCAAGCTAGCTTCCTCCTGCTGTAATGTGAGACCTGATGTATCTATCTGGAGGAGTGTGTGTTGAGGTGTGGTAAAGCCTGAGGGAAAACACCTTGAACCGGACAGTGCAGTTGCATTGTTGAGCAAGCAGTGCAAGGCCTTCCCGTTATAACAGCTGGTGTTTTTTTTTTTTTTTTTTACATAGGCTATTTGTATTTTATTTCATTTATTCTTTATTTATACAGGGGGAGTCTCACTGAGAGCAATGCTCTGTTTTTCAGGAGCACCCTGTTCACATTCACACACACATTCATACCTGGAAGCTGACCAGTACAACCACAGTCTGATCTGCTGACCACTGAGCAGCTCCACTGGAGCGGTTGGGGTTAAGGGCCTTGCTCAAGGGCACCTCGGTGGTGGTAATGAGGGAGGGGTAAGCGCTGCCTTTTCACTTTCCCCACCCAGATTTATCCTCCCGGACGGTCCCGGGGATTGAACCGACGACCTTCCGGTCACAAGCTCGCTTCTCTAACCGTTGGGCCACTATGTGTGTCTACTGTCTTCTATAGTGTGTTTTTCTTGTTGTTCTTTTCATTACTGAGAAGTCCTCTTTCTAAAGTTATGACTGTCTAGCTTCAAGTGTAAGAAGCAAGTGGAGTAATTCTCTCAACAGGATCGTGTTAGATTAAAATTTGTTAGTGTTTGAACGTTGCTACTCATGCCTGGCTGTGACACCGGTTTTATTTGCACTCTAGCCTGCGTAAGACAAGTTTATTTGTACACCCCACAATTACTATCCAAACGGTTTTCACTATGCCCAGCAAATGAAAAAGACAAACGTAAACAAAAATGACACGCCCCAACCTTTGTTAAGTAAACTTAGGCATAACTTCCAGCAGCAGCACTTCCTAAGCTTACAAGTATGTGTTTTGTTCCTAAATTAGATAGCCCACCTTTTGAAAAATGTGATGCCCACTCGGACAAAATGATTGCTGACATGGAAGTAGCCATCTCAAAATTCCCTTAAGTGATATGCTTTTTAAGAATCTAATTGTCTATCTAGGTATGGAGAGAAAGAGAGAGAGAGAGAGAGAGAGAGAGAGAGAGAGAGAGAGAGAGAGAGAGAGAGAGAGAGAGAGAGAGAGAGAGAGAGAGTTGTTTGTATTAAACATTCTGCCTTTGTACAAAACACACTGAGACATGACATAGTGTAATTTCCTCTGGTCTGGTGTCATAAGGTTGACCTGGCTGTGCACAAATCAAGTAAAGCTGAATTTACTGCTGCAGCGATTAGTGGGGTCACTACAGGTCACTGCCATGGTCCATTTGTGTAGTCCTTATCTTCCCTCTAACCCCTTGCACCCTGACTTTGCTCTTACATTTCCTCTTAAGTTTGAAATCTAGATGTCTTCTTGTATGTCTTTCATAAACATGATCAGACTGTAATACCTTGGCTAGAATTTAAAATAAATGGGGGTTGAACAAACTCAGCAAAGCTTGGCTGTGACACATGTGGTGTGGTGTAGCACAACTCCAACTCCAAAAGATTCACATGGGCCACAATAACAGTCAATTATATAAGGGCTTTTCACACTAAAACATGGTGAAGCCGCGTTCTCCCACTATGCCTCTCATAACTGGAACAAACTCCCTGAACACATTAGATCTGCCCCTACTCTGCCTATTTTTAAATCCAAGCTAAAGACCTTTATGTTTACTCTTGCTTTTAACTGCTACTAAACTACTGCCTCTCTCGGCCTGTAATTAAAAAAAAAAAAATCCTGTACATTTCCAACAAATGGACTGTACATGTAATAATAATACTGAAGAATGCCTTGTAACTTATTTAAAACAGAAATAATGTTTCATGTTTGTTAATTTGAGTATATATTTTAACTAAAACTGTCGGCTGTGTTTTTTATGTGTTTTTTATATGTGCATTGCTTTGCTGCTTGTTTTTTCGATTATTTTTTTGTAAAGCACCTTGAATTGCCTTTGTGTATGAAAGGTGCTATATAAATAAAATTTGACTTGACTTGACACTACACTTTCACACTACATAGCCCAGGGATATAAGCCTTTTCACACATGCATTGTTAAGCCCAGGGCTATAAGCCTTTTCACACACGCATTGACAGGGCTATAAGCCTTTTCACACACGCATTGTTAACCCAGGTTAACCTAAAACTGGCTTTGAGATTCACGTTTCCTTGGCCCCGTTTCACACTGGCAACTTTTAGCCCTGTGTGTTTAGATGGAAAGTCTGGGATAACTCTGCTCCAGAGCAGGGTCAGCTAGCCAGGGCTGAAGTCGGGGTTAGCCCACTTTGGAGTGGGCCAGGATTGTGCAAGTGTGAACGATTTCTTAGCCCTGGGCTAACAGCTCTCTTAGCCCCGGGCTAAGAGACTGACTTAACCCCGGCTAAGTGTAGTGTGAAAAGCCCTAATGAAAATGACAAGATACACCCCAGCCTTAAACTTAATCACAACACATTCTAAGCGTACGTGTGTATTTGTTTGTTTGTTTATTTGCACATTTTAAAAGAAAACAGGTTAAACAGAGAAAAAACGTACTGTATACAAAAGATAAAACATGTGCAGGTGAGATATAGAAACCCACTACGCCTATGGGCTTATCTAGAAACCTCACCTAAAAACAAGAACAAACACAGCAACAATAAGTCAATATAGTAGTAGTACATGCTGTCTATGTTTATAGCATTTAATTACAAAATGAGATAGGTTCATCCACCATTTTGGGGGAGGGGGGCTGGCAAAGTGATTGGCATGGGTGAGTGGCATTATGAAATATTGTTATTATGTTAATATTATTAACATAATATGTTAATATATTATGTTATTAGCTATCTTTTTTTCTTTAGTGCTATATACAGTATTGGTTTTAGAACATGTCTATCTAGAAGAGAAAGAGATAAATAGTTCATTTGTATTATTTCATTTGCCTTTCAATACACTGACACATGGGAAATTTCCTCTGATGCCATAACTGAAGTTGTCCATCTGCAGATTTATCTGATTTATCATTGGCTTAAAATCATCAGGCACTATGGAGAAGAGAAAACACATGCACTTCGAGAGAGTTATGTATTTGTATTATTGATTCTGTGTTTGTACAAAAATAAACAGACATGAGACATTTCCTCTGTCTGAACTGAAGTGCCCCCCCCCCCCCTCTCTCTGATTAATCATCAGACAATATGGAGAACACACCCTTTGTTGGCAACGTGTCAGAAAAAAAACATTCTCAGCTGGTAACTTTTCCATAACATGACAACTCAAAAAAGAAACCACAGTGAAGGTTGAACAGGCAGAGATAAAAACAACAATTGCTAAATGTATTTAAGGCATAGAAGCAGATAGATCAGCAGATGATAACATAAATTATCGCAACAGTTATTTCACTATTTCTCTATAAATCTAGTCCATTGACAAGAACAACGAAAGCAATTGACACATTTCTGTGCTGAATGAGTGAATATTCAACAAACAGCAGTATTAGTATTAATCTGTAAAGGAGAACTGTGGAACCCCAGGGGTCACCTGGTACAAAAACAATATGGTAGCTCAGTGGGCACGGTTTTATTACAATTGACTCCTAAACTGTGCCGTGCCCATGGATTAGTAAATCATGTGCACAGATTTGTAATATATACTGGTAACATCAAAGAGGGACTTTTCAGCCTATACAGTACAGTGAGCCAGAGCCATTACACACAGCTTGGCTACATACTGTGAACTTTAATAGCCATTAGGCATCTGAGCATATGTGTGAATCATAACCACATAGGTTTAATTTATGATCCGATGTATGTCATGCTTGTAGAAAATGCATTACATGTTATATGCAACTCTGTGGGCCGCTCTAGTGGGTGCCCCGTCTATGTGCCGATAGCCCACAGCTGAGCAAAGGCGGCGTGCAGCGTGTCGGTGGACCGGCTGGAGCTAACCTCTCCCAGCCCCCACGCCTAAACCTAACCTCTCCCACCCCCCACGACTAAACCTAACCTCTCCCAGACCCTAACCCTAACCTCTCCCTGCCCCCACGCCTAAACCTAACCTCCCCCAGACCCTAACCCTAAACCTAACCTCTCCCACCCCACGCCTAAACCTAACCTCCCCCAGACCTTAACCCTAAACCTAACCTCTCCCACCCCCACGTCTAAACCTAACCTCCCCCAGACCCTAACCCTAAACCTAACCTCTCCCACCCCACGCCTAAACCTAACCTCCCCCAGACCTTAACCCTAAACCTAACCTCTCCCACCCCCCACGCCTAAACCTAACGTCGGCATTTCGGGCAGTTCGCACTGCGGGTGGTCGGCATAGAGGGTGGACCCCCTCTAGTGTCCCTGTTTGATGTTATCAAAAAGTGTCTCCGAAAAAATGGTTGCGGTCAAATAAATTGCAGCTTTTTAAACTGGTAAAAAGGACTGGCTTGGTTATAATCCAGGGCTCAGAGCAGGTAGAAAATGCAGTTAAGGCTAATTTCGAAATATTTTCTTTGTTTTATATAAAAACGTATCTGTAAATAATGTTTATTATAGTCTAGTTTCCAAATCCAGGCCTAAACACGGATATTAGACATACCAAACACATGTTTGTTTGTCCTCTCCCGTTTAAAACGTTAGCAATAGCTAACGATATAGATAGCTAGCGATAGATAACGTTGGTGTAGTGTAACCGAGCGTTTGGGTTCGCCTATTACTTGACACTTTGTTAATAAAAGTTTTAAAAGAACAAACGAGAGTCAGGCTTGAGGAAGCGCTCGAGGACCACACGTGATGTCAACAGGATCTGGACCAATCACAGAAATCATCCAAATTGAGATGAAAAAAGTGGATTATTGCGACTAGTTTGCATCCCTGTATAAAGTAGTAGTTCTCAAACTTTTTCACTTCAAGGACGCCTAAACTGACACAAATTAGACCCTCATTTTGATACGATTTTGTCCCAGGGTCCCCCATCTCATAAGATCTTTGCTTTTGATTTGATTTGATTTGATTTGGTTTATTCATACACACAAGAAATTTCACAATACAAGTAGCTTCATATACAACAATGATGCAGTGTGTACGAAAGGGTACCCCAAGGAAGCTACTAAAAGCTTATTAGAGGGGGCCCACAAATAAAACAAGAATTAGATGTTTCATTACAGAAAGTATATGAAACCCATGACCAAAATAGTCATACATTCTGCCATTGTGTTACTTATGGATGGAATTATAGAGAAAATTAATTATCCCCCACTTTGAGAACCATTGGTAGGCCTATACAAGGAATCAGCGTGACTTCACAACAACAAATCAATGCAAAACACCCGGAACCGCAGCAGTTAACTAGTATGAGTTGTGCCAAACAAATGTTCATATCTCAAAAACGATACATGACATCGCTTATATTTTGACATTCTGGGTGAGAGCAGAAGTAGCTCAAGAGTTTGATGTATATGCATGTCGTGTTAAAGTTGTGTCAACTGTTTAAGTTCTTAAATTGTACACCGCACTGCTGGGGCTAGAGAGAGCACTCAAGGCTCGCTGAATAGGGTTCCATTTCCACCCGGAAACGCGGTTTGTTTACAAAAATGCTGCTCGGCTGATCCCTCGTATATTACATAAATACTCTATACCAGAACCACTGGTATAGAGTATACAGTATTATATAATATTATTAATTAATTATTTATATATATATATAATAAAAAAAACTGTGATGCTACTGGACCTGGTGCACACGCTGGTGACGCATATTTCCCAACTTCCACAGAGGGTTCATCTTTTGATGTATACGCATGTACCGTATATATTATGATGTATGACAACAACAGTTACAGATGTTACTAATAATGTTAAAGTCAAAATGTACACTAAAAAAACTCTCTACCCACAATCCTCCACCGCCTTGGCCTCTGTGGGTGCTCTTTACACTACAATGTCTTCCTCCCCCGCCACGCCCTTGTAGACAGCCGGATCCTGCGTCTGCTTGCTTCCGGTACCCCAGTCATGGACTCTGGCATAGGTCCTACCAATAACAGGGCATTACTCAAACATAGCAGATAAGGACAATACATAGTGTGATGATGTGTGGTGAGTTTTCTTATCTGTGACAATACCTGCCAATCCAGTCTTTTTTGTACCACGCAAGGCCAGCAAGTAGGCAGATCAAGGCAATCACGGCAACAACGGACGATACAAGTGCATGTGTATGGTCAGGATCTGTTGGAGAAGCAGGGATAGGGGTCACTGTATGGTCAGGAGCTGTTGGAGAAGGAAGAACAGAGGCCACAGATAACATGTTACTGTATTTCAAAAGGGCTGATAATGAATTAATATGTAAACAGAGGAGTAGTGAGCAGGCCGTGCGGGTGCTCGTAGGGTACAACCAAGCTGCTAGCCATGCTGCCTGTCTCTCTTTATGGCTGTTACCATCACAAAGTTATTGATTCTTACTATTTTATAGTGTTTTAACAGGGGTAAAAGAAAAGTATTCAAAAGGTTGATGCTGCTAACATGACAGGCCACTAAAAACACAACGTGGATGTTTTCATTTAGTTGACCTACATTCTTACATAGTTTGAGTTTCTTGGCATATCGTTTTGGAAATCTACATTTGAAATGTACATGCAGGAAAACTGTGAACAGTACTAGCAGATGTTTTCCCCCTATGTGGTAAATTCCTAAAAGGTTCAGATTGAGGATTTGAAAAAGCCCATTTAATGGTCTTCAATAACTAGTCAGTAGCAAACTATTTATGAATGTAAACAGCAGTGAGGCAACAGCCTCTGTCTGGTGACGCAGGGCCTGAGTGAGTGAGCAGAGTGAGATTGCATCAAGCCACCGGGAACAACAGGGGGAATTCCTAGGGGAAGTCTAGGCTCATGCTGAGATGCTGACACATTCAAACACTGTCACACTGACATGTTCTCATGCAGAATGTTTCAATTTTGTCCAGTTCATCTTATTCGTTATATTATTATATTATTAGTTAGACAGCCAAAGAGTGAGAGACTGCATTTACAGACACAAGCTTCATTCAGATCACAAGCATTCACATATCTGATATTTGGATGCTTGTGCATATTGTATCTATTAATTATAGAATGTAACCTCTATCCAATAGACAAATAATTATGAGCTGACAGCAAACTTAAAAACAGTACTTATGCTTCTCCTGCATGTTTCCAACACATTCCTCTTTCTTTCTTACATTAACATATTGTCATCCATGCTAACGCTCAGCCAAGCTACCGTGGTGACAAAATCGTCTCATGTACATGACTTAAAGCGGGAACCTGGGATTGCTTCCAGTAATAAATAGTCATTTCATCCATCTGGACCATGGAGTCAGGTTACACAAAATCAATTGGCAGTGTTACTATGGTTGGAGATGCTCTCCAGAGACCGTTATTGAAATGTTTGCCCACAAATGACAAAAATCAAGTATCCAGCCAACACAATTTGATTTGATTGGCATAATTTGTGGCCAAATTGACACATGCACTCTAGGCTGCTATTACTGTCAACTCGCAATATTTACCCCTTCATAAGCAATGTTATTGGCTGATTTCATTACAAAAGTCAAAATCATGGAAAGGAAAATACCTGGTGAAAGAAAACTATTCTTATTATGGATAACGTTGTAATTTCTAATAATACTTTACACCACCAGATGAGGAAACAAAGCAGGGGAAATAGGGGAAAACCAGGAATTCATCTTTAGGATTAGGTTATTGTCATTGTTCAAATACAGGTCTGATTACAGGACTGATCAACGTTTTACTGTTCACACTGATTAGAAAACATCAGAGCTGTGTCACATGTTGAGAAACTTTCAGCTGTAGTGTGAACATAGCCACAAACAGGATGAGAGAGGGGGAGAGAGAGAGATCTGTCATAAAAGTACCCTTGTAATGTTGAGATACTGCATTTAATGTACAATTCATTTATTGTGGCATTATAATTCCTGATATCAAGTTTGTCTTCCCTACCTGTCTGAATGGCCTCCACCTCGAAATCAGTTCCAGTGGTGCAGTTAACTACAGTTTAATGAAAGAAACAAAAAGTTAAAATTCAATATGACCAGCCAACGGAATCAAAACATAAAATAGTAGAACAAGATGTATCAAATGGCAAGCAAATTAAAAATCAAGTAAAACACCTCTCATAGAGAAAATGAATTCCCTGACAGAAAGATACTCACCGTCACACACAGCCGTGGCCCTCCATGCCTGCCCTCCCTTTAGGAGAATACACAAGTGTTAATATCTATAGCTTGGCAGAGTGACAGCATTTCATGACTTACTTTAGCCCTAATAGCTTTCAGAACAATGTTTGATGTTCTGCTATCACAGTGTATCAGTAATATCTGTAATATCAATGTCAGATTCCTGTGTGTGGATCGGATTGCAATTGTTTACCCACCATATATATATATATATATATACATACATATATATATACCGTACATACACATATATACATATATACATACATACATACATACATACAGTATATACATTACATGCACACACACACACACACACACACACACACACACACACACACACACACACACACACACACACACACACATATATATATATATGTATGTATGTATATACATACAGTACATACATAAAAAAATGTTTACAGAAGAAGCCAGTGACTGGCCTATTTTTTAATTAAATCACTTCTATTTCTACATTTGCTCTTTCTTGTGTTGGTCATTGTGCAGTTCTTGTTGTCTCTAGCCGTTTTCACACATGCGCTTTTTACCGCTAAATGACCGGAAAGCGGTCTAATGCCTTCATGTGTGAAAGTTGTTTTCCGGTATAAGCATTCCCCCGTCATCGCGGACATTTCATCAGTTTCGAGGTTGTCAGAAGAGCGGTATGCCGCGATAAGGGACACAGGGGGCAGCCTGTATCAGTGGGCGTTGTCTCAGGTGGTGTTGACCACCAAAGCAATATTGCCAGTCGCAATCGCGCTTCCAGTGGTTTTTCCCACCGGGTGATCTTGCGTGTTAGTGCGGGTCGGACCAGACTCAGCAGGTAGTCGAACGTACACCGGGACATGCGAAAATGACGCTTCCATTCCACGTCGTCAAAATTGTTCAGAGCATCTTCCCAAAATAAATTCCCTCCTGGTCTCTCTCGCTTCCAGACGGCTCTAGTCTCACGCAGCAGCGCACTGTCATTATCTGTCCCCGGTTTAGTCTATCTTCATATTCTGCACGATGTTTAGCGAAGAAGAATGCGAACATGAATCTGTTTCTGTTCGCACTTTCCATCTTCGCCTTAATTTGTCTGTTAACGCTGTCTACGTTTGAGGAAAAAGCGCGTCAGCAATATTATCAAAAGAGTGGGCGACGGCTCCATGTTTGTTTGTTTTTTCTGACTGCGTTGCAGCACAGTTTATACGTCATGACCCCAGGCCACTCTCCTCCGCCCCCCACCCGCTCCGCCCCGCCCCCCAACATATAGGCTATTTGACGACTATATTCACACATGCGAGCGCTCAGGTGTGAAGGGAAATTCCGGGAAATGGCCGATATTGATTTACAGGTAATTTTCCTGTACGCATGTGTGAAAACGGCTTCTGTTACCTTGGAGACGCAGCTTCGTGAGTACAGGACCTTCAGCAAGCATCCATCGATAGTGATGGTGCTGATGTTTGCACTCAGGACACTTTCATCTTTCCCCATCTCCGTCGCAATGTTCTTACCCTAAAGTAAAGAAAACATACAACAGAGATATTAGAAGAGTTTCATTTCAAAATGACACAGCCAGCACTTGAAAAACAAATGGCAACCAATTAAAACTATAGTAATTGAGGCGTGCTTTGAAGGACAGCCACGGGTAATGTGTACTTGGCTGACAAATTTAGAGCACTTTTAGAAACTGGATCAGATAATAATTGGCAACAGATTTCTTTTTCTACGTATTACACAACTATTTTTCCAAAAAACAATATATCACTTCACAGTAGACCTCCTCATGTACAGGGCAATTTTTGAAAACTTAATCAATCAAAACGGCCAAATATGTAAGTAATTATGTAAGGGTTAATGCACGACGAGGTGTCCATTATCAGAAATTAATAAACTGAGCACTCAGGGGTAATCTAAATAGTTACTTTGACCGACTACATTTTTTTCTAAACTTATAAAAGTGCCATATTAAGCGGTAACGGTGGTATAGAGCTCGAACGGCTCTGTCGTGATCCTGGCGCATTGATATGAACGGTGAACAGACCATTTAGCTAGGTGTACATTATCACTGTACATTATCACAAATTAATGGACACCTTGCAGCCAATCAGAATCGAGTATTCACCCAGACCATGGTATAAGCCTTATAACTTACATCGGCGCCGGCGGTGGCAAAGTCGTAGTCACAGTCGGCCAAGGATGGATAGTAGTGGATAGTACCATGTACATGGTAAGTTGCCAGGTTACCAGCCTGGGTGACAGTGCAGTTAAGCGTCTTCTGTTCACTGCAGCAGCCTGGGGGAAGAAGGGGAAGGAAGGGGGGAACAGGGGCCATCTTTAAAGAGATGCTCTTTGCTTTTATCCCATTCATCATACAATCAAAAATTAAGCATTCAGAAGAAGTCTATTTTTAACCTCCTGAAGTAATCTGGATGTGGGATGATGATGCATGTAAAAGCATGTCAATGTCATGTTTGCAAATTCGAAGATGGCAAAAGCAATTTATAGGTGCTGGAAATAGTTTCCTGGCTGCCATGGTAGCTGCTACTAGGGCTGAGTATTGGCAAGGACATCACGATACGATACGTATCACGATACATGGGTCACGATACGATTGTATCACGATACATTGTGATACAATACATGTTGCGATATATTGCAATACTCTACTTAATTTACTGAAAATTAAAAAAAATAGAGCTGAAAATACAACTCGCAGGTAGTGTAATAATATGTATATCACTTTATATTGATAACTTTGATAACTTAGTGGACAAATTGAGTCAAAACTACGGAGTGTTGAGTGTGTTACTGAACGCACTGAAATAAAAAGTATTCTTATTGTGTCACTGAACAGTTTTTGACTTACTGACAAAACTCGTCACGGTTTATTTTTAAAGTCTATCATGACAATGCCATGACAATAAAATGCATTTTAAATTAGTGTGTTGTGAGTTTTTTTTTTTTTTTTTTTTTTTTTACACTTCTTCTGTATACATGAATCCCTATCCAAAGAACACCTCAAACAAACAACGGAAGCGCTCCTTCCCAAGCAAAAAAAAATCGACAATAATAAATAAATAAAATATGCATGTTTTACATAATATTAGCTCAGTTGAAGTAGTTGTCTTACTTTGCCCAGTGAATGGTAAATTTTGAAAAGCATTGTATTTATGTCTGCATCTGCCAGTGGGCTATCACGATAATGTGTTCATTCCACTACAGGAGAGACGGTGTTCTCTGAAATTAGGTGGAAAGTATAGTGGATATCAGATATCAGCAAAAAATAACATAAAAATAGGGTTTCATGATTTGATACAACCATACAATGTAAGAGCATTCCAATGAAAACAAAGTAGGCCTATGACTGTGCAGAATCATGTTTATTTCTGAGCCACAAATCTTTCTAGCATCGTCTTGCTAGAATGTAAACAATTGAAAAATGTCATTATTAAAATAATGCAGAGAATGGATATTTATGGTGGTTCCTAGGTTAGTGCTGTGTTTGCTAATAGTAGGCTTACTAGGCTACGTTACGAGGAATATTGAATCAGCACAGCAGCTCTTTCTTGTCATCACATGCACTCTGATCCGTTCTCTGATCACACGAGTCACGTGGTCAGATGCGTGCTCTGCAGGGGTGTGTGCTCTGTACGGGCCAAAGTGGGGGGGCAGCGCTGTTGTCAAAAGCAGACTAAAAAGCAGACAGACAAAAGCAGGGGGGGGGGGGGGGTCCTGTCTTCTCGGGTTCCGGAGTTACTATATTTGGTTACCATGGTTACCGCCTACCCCGCTAGTCATATCAGCTTGCTACAGACTTTAACCGCCCCCACCTCCTCCATGTACGACTACACAGCTGTGGGCCTACCTGGCCGCCTAGTCTACGCAGTGGACATAAAAAGGACTGAAACAAAGGGGAAAACCACTCTAGTGATCAGTGACCGAAGAGGGTGAGGCAGTGCGACACGTGACATACGTCACACGGTATTAAAGTCCATAATAAATCAGCGTCGAGGATTCCCTCTTGATAAGGTATAGGCTACTCTTGATAGGCTACTACTCAATACGGGAAGTCACTAAAGTTAGGCAAAAGGAAATTCCGTTGAACTTACTTGTCAAAACAGCGTCTTCGTCGATTATTTCTATTCGCACATACACTACTGGTCGTCATATCCATGCAATTCAGAACTAAATTCACAAAAAGTTCAGAGTTTAACTCCGTCTCTGCAGCCTCTGCCTGGAGCGGACTTCCCCGTGCGCTGAATCGCTGATACAGGAAGCCCGCTCGCTGATGTAATATCATGACATGTGCCGAGTCTGCCGACTGATTCGAGGCATTTAATTCTAATGAGTTTTAGCAGCCAATAGGCTACATGCACAACTTCTTTAGCCTACTTCCTGAAATTAGTACAGCTTCTTTATTTCCTGTCCTACACTATTGGATGAACTGATTAATCAGGTGTGCCTGATCATTGTTGTGACTGCAGCACACCTGACATTAATCAGTTCATCCAATAGTGATGACAGGAAATAAAGAAGCTGTACTAATTTCAGGAAGTAGTGGAATTGTGCATGTAGCCCATACTGCGCGACAATTATGCCATTCAGTATCATGAGATGTTTGAATACCATATGTGTTCTATTCTGTTGTCCTGTCAAAAAAATAATAATAATAACAATAAAACAAATCCAAACAGTAAAATAAACAAATTGCAGTTAACTTGAATCCATCAAAAGGGTCCATTACAGTCTCATATAGGCGACACACACACACACACACACACACACACACACACACACACACACACACACACACACACACACACACACACACACACACACACACACACACACACACACACACACACACTTACACTTGCATTGGCATTGTAAAAATATTAGAGATTAAAGATCGCAGTGCGGTTAGTTAGTCACCTGTTATCACGCAGTTTAGTTTGCCGTTAGTTGGTTAGCCTGTTATGCGAAAGTGAACGTAGTAGGCTAGTAGCCTAAAAGCTCCCTACCCTTCAAACGAAGCTATGACTTCAGTTCTGCAAACTATTAAAAGGGTCGCATTTACTTACAGACAATTAGAAACCCCGCCGCCACGAAAAGTGGAAACCAGCAGCGGCTGTCCATCCCTCTGTTCTGCTGCATACCTTGACTGTATACAAATGGAGGGAGCACGAGGCGAGCAGTGGGATGGCGAGGAAGGGGGCGGGGTGGGTAGTGGGGCGGGGTGGGGGTGGTTTGTATGAGTTCAGTATACTCAGATTTCAATGATGCAACAAGTGGTAAGATCATATTCTGCATAATCTGCAATGTGGTTTAAACAAATACAATTTATCCTATCACCATCTAGGCTACTGTGTGTGTGTGTGTGTGTGTGTGTGGGGGGGGGGGGTAATCATGGGGGGGGGGGGGGGGGGGGGGGTAGTAACAAAATTATGACACCAAGGAAAACACAAGGGATATTGGCCATCAATGACTAATTCAATAAGTCGGTAGGTAAGTTTAGGTATAAGTTTAGGTAGGCTACCGTGTGTGTGAAGCAGAGCACTATGGCTTGAAATTTCACATAGGTAGCCTAATACTGTATATTAGTCATGGGATCCGTAGGCCTACAGTGTGCAGACTTTGTCTTCTTTCGGTACCTTCAACCAAAGTTTTAGTTGCCTCCCTAACCCTCCATGCATAGGTGTGTATGACTCAAGGTGCATAACTCCTTGTAAGATGATATCAAACTAAGGATGGGACAATATATCAACATTCAATATATCACAATACAAAAAATGTGACTAATATGTATTCATATTGTGGGGCACATTAAATTGTTTTCTACCTTCTACCAAGGCAAAGAATGGCATTGCATACTGTAATTCTGTCAGACCTTGTATTTGAACTTAAATGTATTACTTCTTATTGTGGTTGTATTGAACCCTGATCATCTCATCCCTAAAACAAACAGTTGTATGAGAACACATTACACATTACCTTGCTCTCCTCTTTGACCGCCGTGTTCCCGGACCTCTCGGTCCTCGTGCCAGCGCACCGACCTCCCTCGCTGCTCGACAGCTCCCGCTTCGAATCCTGCTCGACGGCCGTTCGCAACGCCTCTTCTCCCTATTCCCACCCTCCTTACCCACAATTGCTTGAGTGAGATTACTGATGACATCACTGGTGACATCACAATTGTTCACATAGACAGACACAGTCGGGGTCAGGTCCACCTCCACCTCCAGGGCCAGTGTGCCCCAAGCCCTTCCAGAGGATGCTGAGGGAGGAGGAGAGGAAGCGGCACCGGGCGTGGACCCGTTCGGAGGTCGAGCTGGAGAACACCTTGTTGGGACGGGATCTGGAGGAGAGGTGGAGCTGGAGGAGAGGTGAAGATTGTGGTGGAGCTGGGGGGCCTGGTCCAAAAAGAAGAGCGAGAGCAGGTCTTCAAGGCCAGGCCCATGCCCAGCTCGTTGTACAGCCCCAGGCGGAGGTCACACAGCGGGAACAAAAGCCACCGGGCCCCGTCTCTGATCCTCAGCTCTCTGGAGAGGGAGGCCACGAGGGACACGCCGATATGAGCTTCCACCTGGAGCCAGACAGGTTCCACTCCAAATCGCATAGGACGGAGGCTCCCGGAGGTCCTACAGACATCATCCAGGTGGTGAAGGAGAGGGAGTGGCTGTACACTGACCTGCTCAAAAACCTCAACCTGCAACGTCCTTCCATCCCTGCAGCCCAGCAGCCAGGAGCCCCTGCGAGCCCACGAGAGCGACTACATTAAGGTGTGACAGTTTTGTGTGCGCTGTATTGCAGTGTGTGTAACACTATGATCCAGCAAGTGCACGTTTGTTGGCAGTGTACAAGCAGTAACACACTGTGTGTGTGTGTGTGTGTGTGTGTGTGTGAGGTAATCATGCAGAACTATTTTTTCTATCTTTCAAGGATTCATAATAAATAATGATTAATAAAACATGTGTGAGAGAAAGAATGTGTAACCTGCATTGTGTTTCATAAGACAGACAGGCATGCAACCACAAACACAAGCACCATACCCAAAGTGAGCTCACACAGATGAGGAGATCACATACCGTTATCTTTTATTTAACTTGAATGAGAAAGAAACATCCAATCACAGCATGTTGTGGCTATATGTTTAAAAAACATAGATTAAACATAAACACATTTCCATACACATTCTGTTTATTCATCTTATGTAACATGACATGAAAGGAGAGTTGAAGGCACTATCAACCCATGAATCTGGCAGCAAGATCACATGTATTTCAGCAAGTTCAAACTCTCTCTCTGCAGTCATTTCCTCTTGTCCTCTTTCTACAGCACTACTAATGTAGTAGTAATTGTGTTTTTTGTCTTTTTCTTTTACAAATACATCAACAAAATCATTCTTGCTAAGTCACATGCAGTTTTTCATGCCAATAATGTAAAGGCAGCACTTCCTTCAGGACTTAATTGCGCGATGAATAACAGTTATTATTAAAAACATTTACCACAGATAGCAATTTTTGCCATCAATTTTTGTGTGATACATAAACACAGGACCACAAAGCACAAAAACATACATAAACACAGGACCACAAAGCACAAAAACATCCATTCCATAAACAGTACACACATAAACACTCAAATCCCCTCTCCACCACAGACAGCAATGAACAGAGCTCCCACACATTTTCATGTACAAAATGTCAAAACATTTCCGTGACTTTTCAATGATCGATAATAGGATTTCTATGTAATGTGACTCTGAATCAATACCAGAAATTATTACTATGGACAAATAGGACACAGCTGCTCTTTATATTGGTTTTTAGTGCACTGCATCATGGAAGCTATTGAATGAAAACAGGGATTTTACATGAACATATAAAATACAAGCTGCACTAAAATTTACATATTAGATTAGAGCTACGTTACATCACCAGCTACAGAGAATACATTTGCCATTATGTTACAGTTACATTACATGGAAGGTTATCCACGGGAAGATTACTGTAACAATTTCATTACACACGACAACATTTCATTACTTTTCCTAAACTTTCAAGGATTTTACTAATTCCATGACTTTTCCAGGCCTGGTAAACACAATTTTGAAATCCCATGACTTTTCCAGGTTTTCCATGGAACCCTGAATTAAATGTTTACTCTCTTGTGTGGATTGTCATGTGTGTCTTCAAGGATCCTTTCTGACCAAAACCTTTACCACAGACTGAGCAGTTAAATTGTTTATCTCCTGTGTGGATTATCATGTGTGTCTTCAAGCTGTCTTTACGACGAAAACCTTTACCACAGACTGAGCAATTAAATTGTGTCTCGCCAGTGTGGATTATCATGTGTCTCTTCAAGTCTCCTTTCTGACCAAAACCTTTACCACAGACTGAGCAGTTAAATTGTTTATCTCCTGTGTGGATTATCTTGTGTGTCTTCAAGCTGTCTTTACGACGAAAACCTTTACCACAGACTGAGCAATTAAATTGTGTCTCGCCAGTGTGGATTATCATGTGTCTCTTCAAGTCTCCTTTCTGACCAAAACCTTTACCACAGACTGAGCAAATAAATTGTTTATCACCTGTGTGGAGTGTCATGTGTCTCTTCAAAACTCCTTTTTGAACAAAACCTTTACCACAGACTGAGCAGTTAAATTGTGTATCTCCTGTGTGGATTATCATGTGTCTATTCAAGTCTCCTTTTCGACCAAAACCTTTACCACAGAATGAGCAAATAAATTGTTTCTCAACTGTGTGGAGTGTCATGTGTGACTTCAACTCTCCTTTACGACCAAAACCTTTACCACAGACTGAGCAAATAAATTGTTTATCACCTGTGTGGACTATCATGTGTCCCTTCAAGTTTGCATTTTGACTAAAACGTTTACCACAGACTGAGCAAATAAATGGTTTCTCACCTGTGTGGATTATCATGTGTGTCTTCAAGTTTATTTTATGACCAAAACCTTTACCACAGACTGAGCAAATAAATTGTTTCTCACCTGTGTGGACTATCATGTGTGACTTCAAGTGTGCTTTATTACCGAATCGTTTACCACAAACTGAGCAGCTGAAGTGTTTCTTCCGAAGAACTTCACTGTTTTTCTGTGAGTATAAACCTGACAGGGTTTCACTAGTTTCCATCCATTCGTCATCATTGTCTTCAGTCTCAGAAGAGTCTGACGTCTTGTCATCACTAGTTGGTTGTGAATTACTAGGTGGATAAAGGTATATAAGATATAAGTTCCTGGTTGGTTCTGATACTCCACAGTCCTCTTCATCAGCTTCTGTTTCCATCTGTTCCATTGAGCAGCTGGCTAGAGGCTCTGCCTCTCTGTTCTCCTCAGTTTGGCTTTGATGAAGTTGTGAGGGCTGAGGTTTCTCTTCCTCATCTTCACTCTTCACAGGGACAGCAGTGAATGGGAACTTGGTGATATTGGCCTCCTCCAGCCCATGAAGCTGCTCTCCCTCCTGACTGATCCAGAGTTCCTCCTGTTCCTCTTTAATGTGTGGGAGCTCTGGGTCCTCCTGTTCCTCTTTAATGTGAGGGAGCTCTGGATCCTCCTGTTCCTCTTTAATGTGAGGGAGCTCTGGGTCCTCCTGTTCCTCTTTAATGTGAGGGAGCTCTGGGTCATCCTGTTCCTCTTTAATGTGAGGGAGCTCTGGGTCCTCCTGTTCCTCTTTAATGTGAGGGAGCTCTGGGTCCTCCTGTTCCTCTTTAATGTGAGGGAGCTCTGGGTCCTCCTGTTCCTCTTTAATGTGAGGGAGCTCTGGGTCCTCCTGTTCCTCTTTAATGTGAGGGAGCTCTGGGTCCTCCTGTTCCTCTTTAATGTGAGGGGGCTCTGGGTCCTCTTGGTGCAGACTTGGGCTCCACTCCTGCTGCTCAGCGGTAACCTCTTCTTCTTTAATGACCAACAGCTGCTGGAGGTCTGGAGGCAACGCTTCTCTGTGTAACCGCACAGCGTCCAGTTTATCTTCAACAGCCGCAGTTGGGCGCTGCTTCACCACAGCTCTCAGCTTCTGGACTTCAGACAATTTCATCTTCACACAGTGACAATAACTTTTCCTCCTTAACTTTATTGACAAACTTTATCCTTCAAAGCTCCAATAATTAGCTTCACAGCTAACGTTAGCTTCACAGCTAAACCATTCACCTGAGTCCATTGAGTCTTTTTCTTCCTCTGAGTTAACGAAGCCCCGGTTCCACTTTATATATCCGTGATAATCATGCGCACATACGAGTCTTCTGTTTGTGAATTAAACTTATTCTGCAAGTATCACCTGGAACTGGAAATAATCAACTGAAGGTACTCTCGTTAGCTCAAGAACCGGAGCTTAACCATGGGTTCAGATGTTTCGTGAGCAGGAATGTATGACTTCCGGTCAGGATTCTTCAGAATAAAAGCTGTCATTAAAAATCGATAAAATACACAAATTGAAGTGATGTCACACAAATTGAATAAATACCCATGTAAACTACACTCTAAATCAAATATATGTAAAATTCACTCTTGTTGATATTAAAAAAAAATACATTTTACAGCCTACAGCCACACAGAGTCCGACCAGTAAAATAAGCCCATTTTGAAATATTGTTCAAAAATTCAAATGTTGATGCGTTGGGGAAAATTCACTGCAGTCATGTAGCCTACATCAGTAGTCCCTCTATCATGCCTAACTAGTGGCTAACCCCAATATGTGTAAAGTAAATAGGTGGAAGTGCAGAGAAAGACTATTTTAATCTCCCTGTTACTGACCTCTTTGTATGGGACGTCCCAGACTTTAATTTCTTGCCCTGGTTATGGGACAGCATCTTTAAAAATGACATCACCCACTCATTCTCTCTTCCTCTATATTTGTATTTCTCATAGGGAACAGTAATCATCATCGCCAACCATGGGGATCGGATCGACATTCCCGCTGGCTCCATGCTGCAAAATAAAATAGTAGCCTATCTGGCAACCTCCGCATCCTGGACCTTTGAGGCCTTTTCATCCAGGCGCATCCTCAACCTTGACTGTAGTGACATATATATATATATATGTTTTGGCTTCACTTTTGCAGCGCTGTCATTACATCCATATTTTATACAGTCTACGCTCGAAGTTAGCATATACCGCCCTCTACAGGCCAAATTATTATAAATGCTTAGAGATGCTACTGTCTGGCTGAACTGTAGAGCTAGAACTAATAATTTAGTAATAGTAATTATATTCATAAATTTCACTGATAAAACTTAAATCTATAAAGAACATATACCCAAGTGTATATATACAAATCAACAAATCTGTAATTGTTTATATATATTTTTTTATTCGAAGAGTAACTACGGTAAACCCAGCTCCAGTATGCTATGCCTTCTTCCAAGATTGGATTATGATGAAGAAGAGGGAGGTCCATAGTGTAGTATTTTTAATTAAAAGTAAGTCATATTATGTTTTGGAAAAGAGGTTTTGGATCAAATCCAAAAGTACCGTAGCACACGGATCAAGTGTAAATAGAAACTTTTATTGAACTAACGCTTCGACGCAGAGTGCGTCTTCATCAGAGTCCTGAATAACAATGACATTTTTTTCTTTATATAACCTCCCAATCATTAAGACTGATCCAGCCCAGGCTGGAGAAAGAGGGGGGAGGTGACAAGCAGACATAATTACATAACAGCATAATTGCAAGGTTAAAACCATACAGGTTTGAAAGTTTCACAATGCCGAAAAAATACGAGATAATTTATACAACATCAATATCAAAGAGTCAATGTACATGATACTTGATCATAGGTGGACCAATCAAATACGTCTTCCATCAAATAATTAGAATAGGAGGGGGGGGGGGGGGAGGGACCATTAATTGTGAGAAGGCAGTTTCCAACCTGTAAGGTTAAAGTCAGTATATAGGCTCCATTTACAGAAATAAGTCATAAAAAGTCTCACTGCGTCCATTTTAGCAAAGCTCCCCTGAAAATGTTTGCCTTTAAAATAGGCTACCACACAACAATAAAATAAAATAGTCAAATTAAAAAATATGTTTTCTTTTTAGGTTATTGTACATATCACTAAAATGTGTGAACATGAGAACCCTTACACTTTTAGCATATTATCTGAGCATAAATTCCAGTAATAAAAAGGTAACTGAACCAGTCGCCCTGCATCTACAGACTCCATTGGGGCTGTGTTGATGACATCACCACCGGGGCCCTTTAACAATAGCCAATCACCTCTGAAAGCTCATAATATATGTCCCCAGGATGTTTGGCTTCAAAACATTCTCAGAATCTACGAGTCAACAGAGGCTGTTGTCCGCCTCTGGCCCTCCAGACAGGTGCATGGAGTGTGCTATATAAAGCCATGGCTGGAAATGCAAAGTTGGATCTATTCCTTTCTATGTAACTCTCAATAGCAGCTAGTCAGTATTGAGTCTGTAGCAGCCTGTCTGAAGTCATGCATTTCTTCAGAGCCACCTGTAGGAGGCAGTATGAGTGGCCTGAATGGCCTCTGAATCCACCTGCCCAGGGACTCCAGATGGAAATTAGCCTATGGCTAAATCTGTTACAATGCCTCTCTTCCCCTATGGTGATTAATGTATTTTGTATAATGCTCGCTGTCAAATAAACAAATAAACTAAACTACAGAGTGAAAATCCTTCTTTAATATAAATCTGGTGCAGTCCGCACCATCTCAAGGACTTGGAGGAATTATATTCTGTATATAAAACTTTCCCTGGCTGGATCCTTTGCAATGTATAGAAACAGAATGGTGGATTTGAGGTTATGCTGTTATTAGCCTAAATGGAATATAACATCAGATGAAACTGTAATGATGGTCAACAGTTTCACCTGCAATACAAACACTGAACGATGCAGAACGTAGTTTCAAGAACAAAGACAGAAAGAACAGCACAGGTAAAAGTTGACTAATGTTCCACCATGGCGCTGCATTGTATTCAGATATCATCAGAGAGAGAAAAAAAGTCTTAAGGCACCAGAACAGTGAGCAGTTCAATCTGCTTCTTCTGCTTTACTAAACACATTTTAAATATTATTTCCTGCTTTCCCCCTTTTCTGCCTGTTTAGAACTGTACTCTGCTGTTCAGTCAGCTGTAACTAATCAAGAATCAAGCATAGAACCGGATTATATAATTAATACACTGTATATCAACACAAACTGGGCAAGTAAGGGATTTTTCTCCTGCCTTGTACCACAGACAGCAATTAAATGGTTACTCTCCTGTGTGGATCTTGATGTGTTTTTTTTAGTTTTACATATCTTTTACAACCAACACTTTTACCACAGACTGCACAATTAAATGGTTTCTCTCCTGTGCACATGTGTGTGTGTGTATATATATATAAACACTCAAATCCCCCCTCCACCACACCAATTACATGTTACCCTCTTGTGTGGATTATCATGTGTCTCTTCAATCTTTTACCACAAACTGAGCAACTCAAGTGTTTCTTCCCAAGAACTCAACTGTTTCTCTGAGTCTAAACCTGACTGAGGTTCACTAGTTTAGTTTCCATCCATTCTTCAGTCTCAGAATTTAACAAGTCTTAATTAAGTCTTGTCATCACTAGCTGGTTGTAAAGTACTAGCTGGATCTAAGTTATTGGCTGGTTCTGATACTCCACAGTCCTCTCCACCATTTTCTTTTTTCATCTCTTCAGTTGAGCTGCTCTGCCTCTCTGTTCTCCTCAGTTTGGCTTTGATGAAGTTGTGAGGACTGAGGCTTCTCTTCATCATCTTCACAGGGACAGAGGTGGATGGGACCTTGGTGATATCAGCCTCCGGCCATTGAAGCTGCTCTCCCTCCTGACTGGTACAGAGTTCCTTCTGTTCCTCTTTAATGTGTGGGCGCTCTGGTCCTTGAAGCTGCTCCCCCTCCTGACTGGTACAGACTTCCTCCTGTTCTTCTTTAATATGTGGGAGCTCTGGTCCTTGAAGCTGCCACCCCTCCTGACTGGTACATAGTTCCTCCTGTTCTATTTTAATATGTGGGAGCTCTGGGTCCTCCTGACTGGTCCAGAGTTCCTCTTTAATGTGTGGGGGCTCTGGGTCCTCCTGAAGCTGTTCTCCACTCCTGCTCCACTCCTGCTGCTCAGGGGGAACCTCTTCTTTCAACAGGAGGTCTGGTGGAAATACAGACGTACGCACGTTAAGGAAAACTGTAAATGCAAGTCAACCTAAACCCGTTAATATCATTGTTTAATTTTTTTTATGAGATCCATAGGTATGGGATGGGAAAATGACCCTACTTCCTTCTCATTTGATTTATGACCTCAGTCAACACTTTCCTAATGAGCATATAGTCTCAATCGCTAGTTTCAAGTTCTTCTTAGCATGATGTTCATTTTGTTCGAAATACATACTTCGGCATGCGCTGGGACGCGGCATCAGTGATGTTGACTGGGGTCGTAAGGTGTTTCGGGTCAGTTCAACATCATACACCCTCGCCCAGTGGACCCAGCCGAGGCCGATTAAGACCCCGACCCGCGTCCCGGAAGCAGCCGCTACGGATCAGCCTTCCTACTCTGTCTGCAACGTTGCCCGCGGAAGGGTTGATCACTCCCAATCCGCTGCAATAAAGCTAGTGCTACGTCGCAGCATTGAAAGACCCTTCGGTGCATGGAGGCTAAGGCATTATGGGTTGTCTCCCAGCCGCTCTCCTCCTTTGTCTTACCAGTTTGTAAATGATGGTCCATCCCATTTAGAGTAAAGTAGACAATAAAGCAGGCTATGCTTTGGGGCATGATTGACATGTCGCCTGTCCAGTGCTCGGAGCCTCCAAGAGTGGCTAATTGAATGTATTAATCCTAGAAAGCTGCAGCAGCAGCGGAGTTCAGTAGACTGGAAGTAGCTCGCTCGCACATTAACATGAAGTCAAGACCCGCCCTACTCTGCCTCTGATTGGCTAGACTTGTTGCTTTCATCGGTTGGATTGGTCAGGTTATTATCGCTAGTCTCAGGGGCACTTTACACGAGGACGGTTTCCTATGGAAACGGGGAATTATTGTATCGTTAGTGCCTCCCACTGACGGCGACTTCGCGCTTAGGAAACGACACATTTTGGAACCACCCTCCAAAGTGAAATTGTTAGAGACGCTTCCCGCTGAGCGCTCCATGTAATCGCTTTGGAACGGCACATTTCAGAAAACTCTGACGTGCCTGCACAGGCGACACACGCCATAGCCGTGCGCGAGTTGGCAACCAAATACAACGTCAGTATGAATGAAGTTTGGCAACACTCAGAATTAAGCTACACTGCGGCCAACTTCAGTTACATGTTCATAACGTTACTGCTGCGAGGAGCCGATGGCTGTACCCGGTCGGCATTTAACGTTATAGTTACAAAGCACGTCGACAGTGTTTTCTCACTGCCAGTAGCAGTAGGGTGACAGATCACAGTCAGCGCTCCCGGTCCTCGCTGCTCGTTAAAGATTTCCAATAGGCGTTATTCTGATAAACTGGTCACATATGTGTTACATTCTCACCTGACAAATATTAAAACTTTAACAGTTTGGGGTTTTTTTTAGCTTGAAAAAAGCTTTTTGGCAAGTCTAAATGACTGCGGAAAGTGTACTCTACTTCCGCGTTTAAAGCGAAATTACGTCATGCAGTAAGCGTCCTTGTATGGGCAAAGAATAAGGTGGTCACACTGCCACCTAGCGACCTAGCATGTACATTACGGCGTTTTAAAAATTCTACAGCACTCATGTAAACAGGGAAAAGGTGTGAAGGAAACGCTATTGTGTCGTTTCTTTCAGAAACTGTCCTCGTGTAAAGGGCCCCTCACAGTAGCCACGGAGGGTCTGACCACATGATTCACAACACATGCTCACCACACACAATTTAATTCACAGTTATCAACAGCCTTTTTTTAACCGTTTTAACTAACGGTACCAACGTGTGTGCCTGCTACGAAAAATGCGTGTCTGTCGGTCTGTCGTCTCTCTCTCTCTCACTCTCTCTCTTATATATAGGCTACTGAGTGGACTGAAAACATCAACATTTACTTTTTAATACATCTGACTGAATGTTTGCTCCCTCAATCCAGATTAATATTGAAAAATATGTTGTTACTATGTTGCAGTTTTTATAGTCTCTAAAGAGTAAATTGAAAAAGACATGGTGTTTTGTTTCCTCTATGGTTTTGCCTCCAGATCACAAACCTGTAGTTCTGAAGTGAAGCTTAAATCTTTTCCATCCCAGCTGTGTGCCAACTGTTGCTGTTGCTGGTAGGGGTTCCGTCTGGCAGCCAACATCTTTCATTTGGACACTCTGAGATGTACTGGCCTAATAACAGAGAATATAAACACTTAATGCAACCAAGTCAAATACTTCAGAATATTTCATCCTGAGCAACACGCTGGCCCTGGACTGTAATATTCACACAGAATATCGACTATATAGACTCCGCTAAGATAAATAAAAGTTTTAAATAGCACGTCGTCGTCCGGGACTCCTTTGCACACACAGTGCGAAACAAGACAGACAACATCCCAACATAAACGGATAAACGGGAGCTTGGGCTCTGTGTCTGTCCCACTGTGATGTCATAAATCCCACTGTGACATCATCCATGATGTCATAAATCCACTGTGACATCATCAGCGATGTCATAATCCCACTGTGGCATCACCTAGTAACCTATAGAGACAGTCCGCATGTCTGGGAACGCCCTCAAAATGTTAAACGGCTGGGGCGCGAGTGGGGTAAAAACGCCGATATATCTCATGGGCGGACTCGCCAAAAGACGGTGCTGCGGCTCTAAACTATATGTTTGGGGGTTCTAGAGCAGAACACAAGGAGTCTGCTCAGATGTGCGTTTACTGCGGTGGTTAAATCCCCGATCGTGTCTGCCTGGGCTGGGCTATGAGCTAAATTCTAACTTTGCTGAATGGATAGAACAGGGGAATTTACCCCACCCCCAGGCTAACCCAGCGTCTATTGTGGGTGTTCATAGAGCCTGTATGGGCGTTCCCAGACATGCGGACTGTCTCTTTATAGCGAGCCCTGTACCCCCAGCATTGCGTAGGCGTAGTAACAACACCAGAAGTGAGTACCGTAAATTCCGGACTATAAGCCGCGGCTTTTTTCCCGTTTTTTGGCCCCTGCGGCTTATATAACGGTGCGTCTTATCTATGGATTTTTTCAGAAAAAAAAAAAAAAAAAAAAAAAAAATCTCTCTTTTTTAGCACTCTTTCTAACTATAAATCCACTTCTGTTTTAATTTCCTCTCTTGCCCTCTTTTCACCACACCGCGGACACTGTGTGCACTGTAAAAATAAACAACGGTGGTGTTGTGTTATGTTGTTTTGTTGAAATGTTACGGTAATACGGTAAATGGGAGCTTCCTCAAACAGCCATCTCTTTCCCGACAATCCCCTCTGTGCGTGACCACTTACATATGGTAATTACGGTAAGCAAACGGCCACAAGCCCATCAACTCCCTCCCCCGACTACCAGGAGAAAATCACAAACTTCGGCGAATTCACACAAAGGAAGATCAAGGAATATTCCATCGAACCGGAGCAGATCATAAATATGGATGAAGTGCCTTTGACGTTCGACCTGCCACTCACTCGGACTGTTAACAAGAAGCGCCCTGGAGGATTCTTTCACCAAAAAAAAGCTTTGCTCGTTCTCGACAGCATGAGAACGAGCAGTAGATGATCATGAGGTGGTTTTTCAGACGTGTCGATATAGCAGTTTATCGCAAAAGTGTAATGGAAACACATTTTTCGCATTTGCACGTCATGTGACCCATATTATCCCTTGGAAAAGGAGCGGAAAATAAGTTTGGTAAGTAAGGTTCGATAGCCGTGTCAAAACCTCCGCAGCAAGTGGAAAACTTTGAAGCAACGCTACCTAGCAGAAAGACGAGTGTTGTGCAAAAGCGTAGCCGGGCAAATTAGATAATGTTTAATGGCAGAAATCGGTCCATGGTGACAGCAGGCTGCCTGTGTGCGCGCATTTGGCACAGCGGCGAGATGAGAGGATGAAAAGCACACACTGGTGCGGTGGTGCTGTCTGAAGTGAATACAGTGACTGTGAGTAGGCTAATACATTGCACACGTTTCAGGTGCAATTATAGAACCAAATCAGCCTTTTCCCCCCTCCATCTCTAAATCGGACCAGTTGTAGGCTATTAGGCTACCTTTTTTCCTCTGCCTGTCGCGCTGACTGCATTCACGCAGCCAGCAACATTTTGCGACTCATTTTCTTTTGAATTGATAATCAGGCTCGTTTATATGCATTGTAACTTCATGTTGGGATTTCCATTGACCATTGGTTGGATTTGAGCATGCAGGGGACGGGATATGGGGCAGATCCCCGTGCGTAATCACTGTGGCAGCTGCTGCAACGGGGAATCACTCAAACGCAACTTCAATGGAAACGCCTACAAGTCGCAATTGTACATTGTCGAAGTTGTAGAAATATCGCAATTCTTTTGCGAAAAACTGTAATGGAAACACAGCTATAGATGAAGAGGAGTTCGTTGGTTTTGAGTGACAATGAAGGAGAGAGGAGAGTGGTTGACGAAGCCACCCTGAACCTGTTCGTTTCCGACACTGAAGATGAGGACTTTGGTGGTTTCAGTACGCAGGAAGAAGAGGAAGACGAGCATTAGTGACTTGACTTCTCTGGTTACAGGTTTGCTGCACATATAGCCTATTGTTGTGTGATTTTGTCTGGGGATTAGTGACCTGACTTTTGTTTTGTTTTGTTGAAATGTTAATAAATGGGAGCTTCCCCAAACAGCCATCGCTTTCCCGACATTCCTCTCTGTGCACGAACCCTTTCATATGGTAATTAAACATCAAAACACCCGCGGCTTATAGACCGGTGCGGCTTATAGAAGAAAAAAATAGTCAATTTTGGTCCCGCGGCTTATACACCGGTGCGTCTTATAGTCCGGAATTTACGGTACCCTTACGAATGCTATCAAGCTAAGTTTGTTGGAAAGTAAACATCACAAAGTGGCGAGACTTACCGATTGCACATCTGCAGTTGTTGTTGGGTCACGTACAGTTGGCGTCGATCCTACTATTATTATTCCCGGTATTGTTTGTATTATCACTTCAATAATAATAGATTTGATTTGAAATGCACTTTTCATTTGCAGTGAAATCTGAGTGCTACATTGATAGTACAAAGCATACTGCACACTCACTCTGTAGCACCGGTATATACTATTTTGAGACTTTACTATACTTTACTCCAATTTCTATGGTATATTACAGTGCCTCGTATACTGTAATGTTTGAGCTGTAAGGCCCATCCCCCGGGTTAGCATTCCTTTATAACTGGGAACTGGTAATCTTACGACTTCAAAGGTCATGAGCTGGGCGGTGACATCATCAGAGCTGGTATTTCCCATTCCAAACTCGTAGGAGCCTCAGCAGCCCCGACCTCAAAAATCCAAGATGGTTGCGCCGCGCAACAACAGTAGTTATAATCGTAGTAATGTTGTTTAGCACTTCTGTTTTGTTTGTGTCTCACTAAATCAGCTGTTCACACAACACTGTCTAACTTCTATCTGGTTTATATGCGCAAAATGCCTTGTTATCAACTGTTATTGCTAACAATGGCTAGCGACTGGATCTGACCAGTGAACAGTGAACTTCCGAGCTCAAGTTTTCTGCAAATGGAACGCTAACAAAACGGATGTGACGTCATTTAGCCTCCACATCCCAGTTATTTTGCGATAAAGGAACGCACTTGGGCTACACTGATAGTTGTTTGTTTGCCAACCGCCATAAAACATCAATAGAAGAAGAAGAAGAAGAAGAAGGCTACACTGATGTGGGCCTTCACCCTTGGACAGCCTTTCTCATAAAATTAAGTCCCATGTGGTCCATAATATATTTTAGATCGATTAGACATTACAATTACACCACATAATACAAATTAGTTTGGATTATTTGAGAGCACACACACAACACAACTAGCGCAACATGCTATCACTGATAGCAATGAGCTATCGCTAACTTAACGGTTGCTACACTAAACAGGACATCTCAAAATGCCTAGACTTACCGAATGCAGCTCCGCAGTTGCTGTATCACGTACAGTTGGCGTCGCTCCAGCTAGAAGTGTTAATTTTGTGGCTAAACCTTGATTGTACTGCCCCAGATTGTTGAAACATTCTGGCCTGAAATGGTTAGCACAGATATACAGGTAAGCTGGAGCACTGGCTGGGATCTGGTTCTTAAACATGAATAAAAGCCAGTTATGCCGTTGATCCTCCGATGCTGTTTTCTGAGCAAAAAAACATTTGTGTGGGTTTAGGCAATCGATAACACTACATTTATATTTCCGAGGCATGGTGAGTCTCGCGCTGGGAACAGCTTGCAATGGTACACAATAGAGAAAATGGCGCAGGTAGGTTGTGTGACGGCCGATTCACACACACGCTTTGCGCGACGCCTTGCGCATACGCTTTAATCGACGCCTACGCATATAGGCATTGCTTCATGCACGCCTGGCGCCTATTTTCGTTCACACAGGACGCCACGCTCTGCGCTACGCTGAACACATGAGCAGCGGTTTTTTTACACTTTTCAGATCTGATTTATAGCATGGGTGAGTAATAAAAACCTATTTTTTATTGTAATGTGCAAGTGACGATGTCTGTCTATTTCCTGGTCGGCTGTAATTGTTCTTTTCCCTCGGGTAATCATGTGAATGAATTTGCGCTGACTATAGCACAATGGAGTGTGCACAAACAAAGTGTTGTAATTTTAACCAGCCTATTTTATTTCGGTCAGTAGCTTAATGATATCCGAGACATAGCCACACCATGCATGCCCGCCACTTACATTTGCGGATCTGTGTTTAATAAGGTAGCCTATAACATTGTTTTCTTTTCACATTTGTCAGCGCCAATCTTTGTAGATCGTAGGAGAGCCCTCGCTCTTTATCTTTTGCTGCGAGGGAGGCGTCTGCAGAGGAGAAGACTGTGGATACATCCCATAAACCAAAAAAGAAAACAACTTGGAGCGTTCAATCATCTTGTGGCCGAATTGCGGCTGGACAGAGACCGCCATGTGAAATATTTCAGAATGGAAGCTACACAGATGGATCATCTGCTGACTATGATTGGCCCAGATCTGACCAGACAGACAACTAGTTACCGTCAAGCCATCGAACCTAAACAACGGCTTGCTGTGACATTGAGGTAATTTACACACACCAAAACAACACAACTCAGTAAATAAATGTTTTATATGTGGCATAAAATATTTCAATCAGCAAACAATGAAGTAGAATAAAAAATAAAGTGTCAAACCACACAAACAGTCAATACAAAAACAGTTTAAAAAACAACCCCCCCCCCCCCCCCTTAGTTGGTTATTGCTTTCTGGTTTATGATAACCTATTACTGTACTTATAATTGTTATTGCTGTTTCTATTAATTGTTATTGTGGTGGAGCAGTGAGTGACTGGATGTGCTGAGTTATTGGATTATTTCTTTGAACAGTAAACAATCTGGATAAGTAGGGCACAAACTATTTATATATTTTTAAGTTGTAATAAAAAAACAAAAATAACTATATAAAAATAACTACCTAAAAAAAAAGAAGTCCCCTTGTCCCCCAAAAGTTGTATTCCTGTCCCCATACACAACAGCTAAACAACTTGGCTTTATTCGACCCACCCCCTCTCTTCCTCCAAAGCTCCAAAAGCCCTTCCAATGGCCCCGGACACACCACCTTCTGGATGGGCTGGGGGTTGCAGGGTGTGAAATTGCCCTCCCTGATGTGAAGAGGATGGGTGGAGGACAGGACCACCTTGTCCATGTGGAGCACCGTGCCTTTGTTGTTGCGGGGGATGGGGGTAAACCTGAAAGG
The DNA here is from genome assembly GCF_964638095.1 of Poromitra crassiceps. Lineage (NCBI taxonomy): Eukaryota > Metazoa > Chordata > Actinopteri > Beryciformes > Melamphaidae > Poromitra > Poromitra crassiceps. Next base: position 9,246,462 of record NC_139633.1, on the reverse strand, counting down.
CTGTTGAATGTTCAGCCGGATGCTGCCACAATGGGCTTGGTGTAGAGCGTGGAGTGGGTGTTGTAGAGCGTGGAGTGGGTGTTGGACCTGCTTGTTTCTGTTCCATTTGCTGGAGGTACTGCAAGATGTGTATTTTAGCTTCTCCCTGTGCATTACGGTTTAGTCTATTGAGGATTGGGACAAGGCCGAGGACGAAAAAGTACATTTCCTCCTTGTCAGTGGGGACATGGGGCGGAGCATTGACTCTCTCAGCAGTCAGGAGCTCAAACAGCTGTTCTTCACATTCTGCAGCTGGAGTTGTCGACTTGCGCTTCCTCTTTCGACCGGGTGTCTGTGAGGTGGATGGCGACACCTGCTCTCCGGGGGGGGGTGAGGGAACAGACGATGGAGGAGGTCTCTGAGTGAGGGATGGTGAGGGAACAGCTGATGGAGGAGGTCTCTGAGTGAGCTGCTGCACTCTGGGGTGCATGGGGGGTGTGCCAGACCTCTGGATTGGAGATTGCTGTTGATGTATAGGGGTGAACGAGCTGGAAGTGGGAGGCTGGTCTTGTTGGTGCTGTGGAGAGGCGGATGGGGACCTGGTCGGTGTGCCAATACTGCCCGGTTCATCTGGTGGGTTGTCGTCTCCCCCCGACTCCTCTGATGATTCCTTTCTCTGAAGAGTGCTTTTTGAGCTGAAAAAATATCAATAAATACATAAATATACAGCTCCTTTCTCAGGATACTGCTTTTAAGGCTGAAAATAGATAAATAAATACATCTATAAACAACATTGTTGTGAATCGAAGCAGTGAGGACAAATTAGATTTCTATGGAATTGTTATTTGTAGTTTAATCACCATTTTCCAATAAAACAGACAATAAGGTTATTTAAACTACTTACGCTCTGTTGGCAAGGTGAGGAATAAGGAATGATATGTGATCCTCTAGTTTCCATTTTTTTGTTGTGTCGCCGGCTGACCCACTTGGTGTGTACTTTTTCCGGTGGTTTACAAACTGGTCCCGGAGCTGTTTCCACCTGTCTTTGACTTTGGTCACTATGAGATAAAAACAAACAGATGCATTTTAGCAACACACAATGTTATTACACATTTATTCATTTTTTATAGCAATCTGAAGATTAATGAAACCTCACAATTCTAAAAATGTAATTCCATATTTTTTGCATTTGTGTTCCCAGATTCCTAGCCACTGGAGAGAGCTTTGCTAGCCTGGCATTCCAGTATCGACTGGGGAAAAGCACAGTTTCCCAGTCGGTACACATGACCTGCCGGGCTATAGAGAGGCGGATGATGGCCACACAGTTCCCCAGCCCTACAGAGCAGATGTGGAAAGACATCGCGTCCACATTCTGGAGAAAGTGGAACTTCCCAAACTGCCTAGGGGCCATCGATGGGAAACATGTCACGATCAGAGCACCACACCTATCAGGCAGCTTGTACTTCAACTACAAGAAGACCTTTTCTGTGGTTTTGCTCGCACTGGTAGATGCAGACTACCGGTTCATAAATGTCCAGGTGGGAGACTACGGTAGATCCAGTGATGGAGGCACATTCTCCGCTTCCGATTTGGGAAAGGGTCTGGAAAGGAAAACTCTGCATGTCCCCGCAGACAGGCCTCTGCCTGGGTCTGGCCAACAAGGGGATCTTCCCTACACCATGGTGGGAGATGCTGCCTTCCCACTCAAAACCTACCTGATGAGGCCATTCCCTGGACAACGGCCTCCGAGATGGCAGAGGGTCTTCAACTACAGACTGTCCAGGGCCAGAATGGTAGTTGAGTGCGCTTTTGGCATTCTGGCGGCAAGATGGAGGGTGTTCTACACACAGATCAACTCGAAACCAGAGAACACCGACTCAATTGTGATGGCTGCGTGCATTCTGCACAACTACCTGCTGAACCCAACACACAACAGGAGGTGGTTGGAAGAGGCAGAAGAACGAGGGGAGCACCTCCAGGATGCAAGGAACATGGGTGGAAACCGAGGACGCAGAGAGGCCTATGAGGTTCGCCAGAAACTGTGCACTTTCTTCCTCTCCCCTGAGGGAAGTGTGCCCTGGCAGGACCGCAGGACCCAGTGAAATGTCCAGAAACTGATATGTGAATGGTGTTGTTAAATGAACCTGTGTGTTTGTAATAAACTTGAGTGACCATCGATGAGTTGTTCTTGAATTAGCAGCAATATAACTATGTAATAACTACAACAACATACTTTATTATTAGTAGTAGTATTATAATTATTATAATATAGTCTCTTCTAACTATTTTTATTCAAAAATAAGGTATTTATTATTACTGATTATTAATATGTTGTTAATTCATAATATTTATAGAATTGCAGAATAGAAATAACTACATCCCTTTAATACTCTCTCAACTTTACATATGGAAATGACCGCATGCAATATTTTTATTGGATTATCATAAACCTATATGTTTTTATATTGTAATTTTTTCTAGGCTACTGTAACTGGTACATACACACACACCCCCACACAATTTGTGCTTGAAGACAGTGATAGCCTACACACCACTAAATCCATGGGGAAAAAATCTGCCTTTACTCCAGCGGGCAACACACTATTTGCGATATTTTGAAGACAACAATTAATGTCAAATAATTGCAAAAGATTGTCTTTAAGTCATTGGTTTCTCTTACCATTCCGTGGATAGAAGGGAGGGGAGGGGGGGGGGGGGGGTAGAGAAAGAATGAGCATGTAGCCAGCCTGGTAAACACAGGCACGTGAGATTCATTTAAAAACAAGTTCTCTCTACAATAGTAAAGACATGTTACCTGTAGTCCCCAGAGCCTTTGCAATGAATTCCCAAGCCGAGCATCTTCTGTCGGTGTCCTTGTATTCTACAGAACTTTGGTCGTAAATGAATCTGTGTTGTTGGACGAGGTGGATTAACTTCTCGTCATCCATGGCTGCTGCTGCAGGTATCTCTTCTTCGACTGACTGGAAAAGTCCCCGAGTTTGTTTGTTTGTGGGGGGATGGGGGGATAGGGTCGCAGAAAGACCCACGTGACTGCCACCCGTAAATCAATCGGTCTCTCTTCCTCTCATGCTCTAGTGTTTTTTTGACTTGCCTATGCAAGTCCATGAAGTACTACTACAGCAACCCCAAATAGCAATATGAATAGCTATAATAACAATAGCTATAGTAACATCTAACTGCCAAAATATTGACAACAATAAAAAATATAATACTAATAATAATAATAATTACAATGATGAGAATAGCTAGCATATTAACTATAATAACAACTACAACAACTGCAACAACTTAAATAATAATAATAACACTAATAATAATAATAATAATGACATTAGGAATCCGATCACAATCTTTGACATTTTTTTTATTATTGCTATTTGCATTCGCCCCAAGGGCAGCTGTTCTGCCACCCAGATTTCCAAATGGTGGGTGTGGCTTTCAACATGTGACAGTGTACTGGAGAAAATAAACATATTCCCATGATGCATTGTTGGTACAAGTCTTGTTACAAATATCCAATTGAAATTGGCTTAATGCAAGTTAATTAAACATTGAGTGGAAAAAATCTTTAGCCTATTTGACTTCGACATGCAGAATTACAATATTTGTATCAAAAAAATACCCTACAAAAGTGACTATGAGTCAACACCATGACTGAAACATGCATTGAGACAGGGGGGGTATATATACATCTTGACTGAAAAGACGTTAATAGAGGAACACATGAAGGACAGCTCTCGTACTATGCACTCGTTAATTCGTGCTCCACCCTCCCTTTTGGTCAAACTAGGTAGAAAATATGGCCCAAGTCCGCCAGAAACAAGAGCCAACAATGTGATTAATAATATTTTAATTTGAAATTGGTTCAATTGTGAAAAGAAACAGGACGCTCTTTGCCATTCTTGTTGCTCACTTCCTGCATAGCTTGACAGTTCAGCGCGCCTAGATGCTGAAAAATAGAACAGACGCCTAAACGATAAATGCAGCGCAGCGTAGGCGCAGCGTCGAGCGTGGCTTCAGCGCAGCGTGGCAGCGGGATGTGTGAACGCTCTCGTCTGTTAACAAGGACGCCTAAATTTTAGGCGTAGCTCTAGGCGTCGCTCTAGGCGTGTGTGTGAACCCGCCGTGAGAGACCGCGCACAGTATGCTTAAGGAGCCGCGTGACATAACACGAAACCGTCTGGGAGAACAGAGTGTAAAGGGGCGTGGCTTGAAGGAGACTGCAGGGGGGAGCTGGATAGGGACAAATCCAACTCTGAGGCCATGTCTACACTAGGCCGTATTGCACTTTGTTTGCACCTATTGTCCACACTACCTCTATTGTTTGGAGTGTTAAAGCCGTTTTAAAGACCAAGACGGGCTGAGCCGTCAGAAGAAGAAAGTGTGTCGCGCTGGTGACGCACTTTTTGTGGCGACGCACTGTTTACATAACCCCGCTAGTTGAGAAAAGTGGATAGACGTGTGATCATAGACATATATAAGGCTAGATGGCTTACCCGCGCTGCCGGTCAATGGAGAGCGACGTCGTCGCATGGTGGCCATCTTGCTACGGCACCACAGCTTTATATATATCTATGGGTTAAAAAAACGCTAACATTTTATTATTATTTTTGGCTCCAAATTACACCAAACTTAAACTGAAGCATCATCATCATGAGATGAATTCACGCACCTAGTTTCATGCAGTTTCATCCATTTTGCTAGGAGCTATGAGCATCTGTTGTTGGGTTAGTATTATCACATCAGATGATCATAACTCCTAGGGAAATGGATGAAACTGCATGAAACTTTGTGCCTGAATCCCTCTCATGGCATAGATGCTTCGGTATAATTTTGGTGTAATTTGGAGCCCATCAAAAATATAGTGTTTTTTGTGTTTTTTGTTTTGTTGTTGCCATATCTCGGGAACGGAATATGCTTGTAATAAACCAAACCGTTTGTAAATCCGTCAAGATTTCAGCAAGTTATGAGTATTTTTGTCTGTGCACCCTCCAACAGCTACCAGAGAACGTACCAGAAAGCCTGCCGTAGCAAGATGGCGGCGCTTCAACGACGCTGGTGACTCCGCCTTAAGCCATCTAGCCTTATATATGTCTATGCGTGTGATCATGGATAACGAAATGGATACCAGCGTGTGGTGAGCAGGAATTTGACTTCCGCCCAGCAGGAATTTCACTTCCGGTTTAGTGTTTTGCCTTCAGAATAAAAGCATGATAAAGTCCGATTTTTACAATAAGAATTTAAGTAGAAATTTACCTGACACCCAACATAATGAACATAAGAACACTAAGATGAAGCTCTAGTTTAATGTTTGAATGAAAATAGACCAGCAGAACAAATATAAAGGAGACTGTGTACAGAAAACTCCTGCTGACCACTTCACACTGGTCAATCGCTGACTCACCTGATTTGCCTCTCGGAAGACATCAATAGGAGAGATTATAAAGTATGGGTGCCCCATTAATATGCACAATGGATGATGTGGTTATGTGAAAGGTAGCCACTTCTGCTCATGGGCTTGTGAAATGTCTGCCCATATCAATGAGGCAGACACACATTACAACAGAACAGTAAAATGAGACCAGTTTGAAATATTGTTCAAAAATTCTAATTTTAATGCGTTGGGGAAAATTCACTGCAGTCATGTACATCAGTAGTCCGTCTATCATGCCTAACTAGTGGCTGACCCAAACAGGTGTAAAATTCACTCTTGCTGACATTTAAAAAAACACATTTTACAGCCTACAGCAGCACAGGGTTCGACCAGTAAAATAAGCCCATTTTGAAATATTGTTCAAAAATTAAAATGTTGGTGCGTTGGGGAGATTTCACTGCAGTCATGTACATCAGTAGTCCTTCTATCATGCCTAACTAGTGGCTCACCCAAACAGGTGTAAAATTCACTCTTGCTGACATTTAAAAAAACACATTTTACAGCCTACGGCCACACAGAGTCCTACCAGTAAAATAAGCCCATTTTGAAATATTGGTCAAAAATTAAAATGTTGGTGCGTTGGGGAAATTTCACTGCAGTCATGTACATCAGTAGTCCTTCTATCATGCCTAACTAGTGGCTAACCCAAACAGGTGTAACATTCACTTTTGTTGCCATTTTAAAAAACACATTTTACAGCCTACAGCCGCACAGGGTTCGACCAGTAAAATAAGCCCATTTTGAAATATTGGTCAAAAATTAAAATGTTGGTGCGTTGGGGAAATTTCACTGCAGTCATGTACATCAGTAGTCCTTCTATCATGCCTAACTAGTGGCTAACCCAAACAGGTGTAAAATTCACTCTTGTTGACATTTGAAAAAACCCATTTTACAGCCTACAGCCGCCCAGAGTCGACCAGTAAAATAAGCCCATTTTCAAATGTTGGTGCGTTGGGGAAATTTCACTGCAGTCATGTACATCAGTAGTTCTGAGGTTGTGAGCACTCATTACAGGGAGGGATGACAGCAGCATATATGCATTTAGAAGTAAAAACAGCTTTTGCACGGAATGGGACCTTTAAAGACGAGCTAAACCCAAAAAATGTTTTTATTACATCCCTGCATATTCAGTGCACCTATTTAATAATGTATGCACACACACAATCACAAAAATCAAATTTCTTTCGTTTTTCACACTTTTATCAAAAGTTCATTTTTCAGGATTTCATTTCATCACCAACTGTAATTCAGTATGGTGATGTAACAAAGAACTATCAAATTTCTACCCCATTTAAACCAATCATATCGGGACATGGCAGCTGTCAATCAATCTTCATTTCGAGGAGAAAATTCTGCAGGCAAGATGGCCACCTAGTGCCTGTAACCTGGGCAGAATTTCTAGCCCATAAATGTTGATATACTAAAGTTGTTAAACTCGCATTCCAGGAATATTGTATTTACGACGGCTCTTTACCGTGGCTAGTCGGAAAATGCCAGGATTGGGCAAATCCATCCCTAGAACTGTCAAATCAAATCATCAACACGCTATGGCCCGCCTCTCAACCCTCTTTCATCTCAGGCAATATCTGTTTTCAGTCTGATCCGTAACGACTCTCTCTGAGACCCGGTTCATGTGGTCTTTAAGGCAACAGAACAGTTAGCAGTTCAATCTGCTTCACTTTTTCCCTTCTGCCTGTTTATAGTTTCCCAACTGTACTCCGCTGTTCATTCAGAAACAGGCTGACTGTGAGCCTAGCTAGATCTAACTACCATAATCAACAATCAACCACAGGCCACAATTATATTAGTGTATATAAAACAAAAACTGAGTAATTAAGGGGTTTCTCTCCTATGTGTCTTTTACCACAGACAGCAAAAATGGTTACTCTCCATTGTGGCTCTTTATGTGATTCTTCACATCTCTTTTACAACCAAATCTTTTACCACAGACTGCACAATTAAATGGTTTCTCACCTGTGTGGACTCTCATGTGTGACAGAATGATATAATACATATATCAGTGTAAAACACAAACTGAGTAATTAAGGGGTTTCTCTCCTGTGTAGTAACTCATGTGTGTCTTAGCACATACAGCAATTAATTAGTTACTCTACAGTGTCTCTTCATGTGATCTTTCACATATCTTTTACAACCAAAACTTTTACCACAGACTGCACAATTAAATGGTTTCTCACCTGTGTGTGTGTGGACTACCATGTGTCTCTGCACGTTCTGTTTATAAAGAAAACCTTTCCCACAGACTGAGCATTTAAATTGCTTCTCTAATGTGTGGACTACCATGTGTCTCTGCAAGTCTTGCTCAGAAACAAAACATTTACCACAGACTGAGCAATTAAATGGTTTCTTGTCGGTGGCTGTGTGTCGTCTCATCATGTGTTTCTTCAAGTTTGATTTGAGACTAGATTTTTCACCACAGACTGAGCAACTAAATGGTTTCTCGCCTGTGTGGACTCTCATGTGTGGCTTCAAATGTGATTTGTCACCAAATCTTTTACCACAGACTGAGCAATTAAATGGCTTCTCTCCTGTGTGGACTACCATGTGTCTCAGCAGTTTTGCCCTGCTGTGAAATCTTTTATGACAAACTGAGCAACTAAAGCCTCTCGTCACAAGAACTTTTCTGTTTTCCTGTGACTCTAAACTCAACTGAGGATCACACGTTTCCATCAAATCATCACTGTTCTCAGTCTCAGGTTCAGAAGAGTCTGAAGTCTTGCCAGCACTAGTTGGTTGTAAATGACTAGTTGGATGTAAGTTCCTGGCTGGTTCTGATACTCCACAGTCCTCTCCATCATCTTCAGTTTTCATCTGGTCAGTTGAGCTGCTGGCTAGAGGCTCTGCCTCTCTCTTCTCCTCAATTTGGCTTTGATGAAGCTGTGAGGGCTGAGGTTTCTCTTCATCATCTTCACTCTTCACAGGAACAGCAGTGAATGGGAACTCAGCCTTCCCTGGCCCTTGAAGCTGCTCTCCCTCCTGACTGGTCCAGAGTTCCTCCTGTTTGTCTTTAATGTGTGGGGGCTCTGGGTCCTCCTGGTCCAGGCTGGAGCTCCACTCCTGCTGCTCAGGGGGAGCCTCTTCTTTACATACCAACAGGAGGTCTGGTGGTATGGCTGAAATACAGATGTACACATATTAGGGATGTCGAAAATCATAATTTTTCTTGACCGACAACCGACACTCATTAGCCGACAACTGTCGGTTAACCGAGAAGATTAAAATGCGCTATTTTACTGTCTGTGCCCCATTAAACCATTAGGCTACCAAATGCTTGATTTTTTTTCAGTAGAAAGCGTTTATTTTTTTACATCTACAAGCAGAAAAAAACACATTAACAAAACGAGAAGACAAGTTGAACCCTCCTGCCATCTAAACAAAAACATTCCTCCGATAGGCTATACTGCTCGCATTGCATATTAAGGCCACGTCAATTGACACACAGCCGCCCCGTGAAGTAGTGTTTGAGCGGACGACAGCCCAGGCTGCAGGGCGCACTGACAAAGTGCGCAGCATCACTACAGTATCTTCTCTTTTAGCAATAGTCTCACTAATCCCACTGTGGTTTACCTGCTTTTGAGATCTGCAAAAAATAGTTTGCTTCTGTCTCACCCGTTCGCTCTCTCTCTTCACACACGCGGCGAGGGCTGTGCTCTCTGTGCCTGGCAGGGCTCCACAACATTATAAAAACAAGTCCGCACTCCGCACGCAGTCTCTTGTGAAACAATTTATCCGAACTGCCATGTGTTGGACAGTAACGTTAACGTTAATTGATACTTTTCAATCGTCAATTCGACCGCTTCATGTCATTTTTGTAACACGGTAAAAACTACTGTTTCATTGAGTGCGAGCGTATGCATGCGTGTGCCTGATGAACATGCACTGCAGAGAGGGAGGGAGAGAGTTGCCAGGCGCAGCAAGCACGCCACGCACACGCACATGCAAGATGTGTGTCCCGGCCGTTAGACCGAATGAGACAGTGAAGAAAAAGTAGGCTAATGACAGCACACACGGAGTTAACAAAACTATAGAACATGTATGAGCTGATTGTTTTGCTGGGTGTGTTAATCATTCTGAAGTGGTCCCAGAGCACATCTGAGCTGTGTGCTCAGACATGAGCAGCAGAGGGGCGGGGCAGTCAGTGCGCTCACTTCAGTGACTCTGTGGCTGCAGCAGGTGTTCAGCTGTGTGTGTGCTTCGCTGCGGAATGCGTTTGATCAGACATCGGGTAGATAAAATCAACATGAACCATGTGTTTATTTCCAAATCTAGCTTGATTAATACTTGCCCCATCGTTTAATATACTTATGTTACATTGCTGACCACGAAGGAGGGGGGGGAATCGCCACATTGGCAACACTGTTATATGCAAATTAACATGGAAATTGACCGTTTAACCGACATGCTTAACCGACCAAAGACGTTCTCGGCGGTTAACCGGTTAACGGTTAACCGTCGACATCCCTAACACACATTAAGGAAAACTGTAAATGAAGTCAACCTAAACTTGTTATAATGGCTTCAAACTTTTAATGAGATCCATAGGTAAGAGATGGAAAATTACCTACCGTAAATTCCGGACTATAAGCCGCGGCTTTTTTCCCGTTTTTTGGCCTTTTTTGCCCCCTGCGGCTTATATAACGGTGCGTCTTATCTATGGATTTTTTCCAAAAAAAAAAAAAAATCTCTCTTTTTTAGCACTCTTTCTAACTATAAATCCACTTCTGTTTTAATTTCCTCTCTTGCCCTCTTTTAACAACATAACATAACATAACATAACACAACACAGGTAAGCAGAAAGAAAAAGACGAAGCAATCACGCCATGAATGAGGAAATGACTCACCTGCTGGAGGCTGGAGATACACGCTTGGGCTAAACTTTTACTCCGTGAAACACTATCGATTAAGTCCGACATCGCTCAGAGGTTTTGAGCAGCTTGAAAACAAGTTTGAAAACGTGCAGAAGTCCATCCACTCACTCACTAAAGAAACTAAGGCAACCGTGAACAGAGTTTATAATGCGGAAAAGCGCATCCGCGCACTGGAGGACAAAAACAACACAGTGAGTCCGAAAATGGATAAAATGCAAAATCGAAACCCTGCACACGCAGGTTGATGACTTAATCAGCAGGAGTAAAAGAAATAACATTCGCCTGATCAATGTAAAAGAGGAGCTGAGATTGGTGACATGGACGCTTTCGTGGCAAAATCCTGTGTTACATCCTGGACCTGAAGGAAGGCGAGAAACCACCAGAGGTGGACAGGGCACACCGGGCGCCTCGGCCACGTCCAGACCCCGGCCTGCCACCGAGGGCCATCTTCATCTGCCTACTCCGCTGGCCCGACCGTCAACTCATCCTCCAGGCTGCGGGGAAGAAGCCCCTCACCTGGGAGGGTACGCGCTTTTTCGTCCGGCAGGACCTCTCCGCGTTGGTGCAACAGAAACGCGCAACATACAACAGCATCATCGAGTCAATGGATATCGCTTTGGCGTACTGTACCCAGCGAGACTCGTCATAACCAGACCGGACTATCTTTAGCACTCTTTCTAACTATAAATCCACTTCTGTTTTAATTTCCTCTCTTGCCCTCTTTTCACCACACCGCGGACACTGTGTGCCCAGCGGCGGAACAAGAGCTCAAAGTGAAACTGCCGAATATCTTTTGAGTTGGACTGGTCAATAGTACTGTGAGTAACTAAAATAAAAAAATAAAAAACGGAATTCTCTCTTCTTTAGCACTCTTTCTAACTATAAATCCACTTCTGTTTTAATTTCCTCTCTTGCCCTCTTTTCACCACACCGCGGACACTGTGTGCACTGTAAAAAAAACAAAAAATACCACAATGTGTGATTTTGTCTGGGGATTAGTGACCTGACTTTTGTTTTGTTGAAATGTTAATAAATGGGAGCTTCCCCAAACAGCCATCTCTTTCCCGACAATCCCCTCTGTGCACGAAGCCTTACATATGGTAATTAAACATCAAAACACCCGCGGCTTATAGACCGGTGCGGCTTATAGAAGAAAAAAATAGTCACCTTTGAAGGTGCGGCTTATAGACCGGTGCGTCTTATAGTCCGGAATTTACGGTACTTTGTTCTCACTTGATTTATTACCTCAATAAACATGTTCCTAATGAGTATATAGTCTCAATCACTAGTTTCAAGTCTTCTTCAATACAGCATTATGTCAATTATGGTCCCATTTATAGTACAATAGACAATAAAGCAGGCTATGCTTTGTGGCGTGATTGACAGGTCGCCTGTCCAATGATCGCACAACCTCGCCAATCATGGACCAACAGCAGGCATTGCTACAGCTCTGTGGGAACCCCCTGTTCACGCGCTAGCTGCTTCAGGCTAAAAACAAACAAGGTGGCGACAGGCCGAGTGGCGACTGTCAAAATACCAAACTCTAGGTTTCAAAACAGGAGTCCACAAACCAATAGGTGACGTCTATACAGTCTATGGGTGGACCTCAAAAAATGATTGAGGCGTTATTGGCTGTAGCTTGCTGCTGATTACTGACCCTAAAACTGAATTCAAAAGCACCTGTCCCTGAATCTGAATTACTGAATCCACGGTTGAGCTCTTAGGCTTAAAATGGCATACAACGATGCCATGAGGTTACTTCTCCGTGTTCCCAGGTGGCATAGTGCCAGTCAGCTGTTTACCTCTGTTGGTGTGCCCACCTGTGAGGCTTTGTTAAGGCGACTCATGTACAATTTTATGCAGCGCCTGGAAGTGTCAAACAACAGCATTATAGTGGCGCTAACAAACCCTATAAAGAGCTCTTACCGGGTCACGTCCAGGCTGCGCAAGCACTGGCTCAGCAACTTGCTACTGATTAGGTAGGAGTGCACTACAGCACTTTTATTGCACTATTGTATTTTATTTTATTAATCTGTTTTTCTACCTTTTTCCCATGTTGTATGTTATTGTATGATACATCTATGTGCTATGGACTTTTGTCTGAAATAAAGATTATATTATTAGGGGTGATTGATCCGATAATGTGCTGCCAATATTGGCTCTCTGTCCAGTGACTGTGCAGCTCGCCGATCACAAACCATGTAGCACTACGGCTCTGTGGGAAACCCCTGGTCTCGTGCTAGCTGCTTCAGGCTCCAAAAAAACCCAAGATGGCGACGGTCAAAATGTCGAACTCTGGGCTTCAAAATAGGAGTCCACAAACCAATGGGTGACATCATGGTGGCTAAGTCCATTTATTTATACAGTTTATGGGTGGACCCAGCCTGGCTCTCTCGTGAGGGAGAAATCCACAAACGCTATGGATTAGCCTCCTGAAAATCTGTGTAAAGATCGGCACGGCCTGGGGTCCTTCAGGCTAGAGCGAGGTGCTCGGCGCAGGCGAATGACGTGCAGCGCACAGGCCTTCTTGAGGCATCCTCTTTGCCCATGGTACACCATGATGGTACGGCATGGATGGATTGCCTTTTCCCCAGGGAGGGTCTGGTGAGACGAAGGAGGAGCGCGGCCAGGAGAAACCCACAGGGCCTGAGCCTCCATGCACCGAAGGGTCTTTCAATACTGCGGTGTAGCACTAGCTCTATTGCAGCGGAGTGGGCGTGATCAGCCCTTCCGCGGGCAACGTTGCAGACAAAGTAGGAAGGCTGATCCGTGAGCGGCTGCTTCCGGGACACGGGTTTGGGGTCTTAATCGGCCTCGGCTGGGTCTACTGGGCGAGGGTGTATGATGTTGACAGACCCGAAACACCTTACGACCCCAGCTAACATCACTGATGACGCGTCCCAGCGCATGCTGTAGTATGTATTTTGAACGTTATACAATGTTAGTTAAATAAATAAATAATGCTATTGCTACATGATAAATAGAAGGCTCCAAATAGACCCCATTATTGGTGATCGCCGATACTGCTTCCAGTGATCAGTGATCGGCCCTAAAAATCCTGATCACCCCTAGCTCTTATTACTAGAAAAGATAACATGCATTCTCAACTACAATAACTATAAAGATAAACATTTGAATCGATAACAGCAAACATAAAGTCTGTGTTCCCACTATATATATATATATATATATATATATATATATATATATATATACGGTATACACATTTATGTAGCACTTCGGTAATAAAAAAAGTGCCACGATGAAGCATTTTTTAAATCAACACTATTATTGGTGTTACTGTCAAAAAGACAAATTTGTGAAGAAATACATATTTTCTAACATGCAGTTTGTTGAATTGAATGAGAGACAGACAGAGACAGACACACACACACACACACACACACACACACACACACACACACACACACACACACACACACAGGGTGAGTTTTCTGTTGGCCAAGTGATTTTAGTTGAGTTGAACGCTGCTACACTGACACAGAACAGCTGATGAGATGGGTAACGTAGAAGAGAGACAGCCCCACCAAATGGCCATATTTTGCATTGGCTCACAACAGGAAGATCATAAACTTTGTGTGAGTAGTGTGAAATAACATTTAAATGTCACCAACCTGCTCTGTGTAATCGCACTTCTGGATTTAAAACAGCGTCCAGCTGCTTTCGTAGTCCGTCGATCTCACGTTTTGAATGAGAGGCTTGCTCCTCGTACTCTGCTATCGTTCTGTCAAACACCCCAAATATCTCTTCAACAGCTGCAGTTAGTCGCTGCTCCACCACCGCTCTCAGCTTCTGGACTTTAGACATTTTCATACGGTGAAAGCAACTTGTCACCCTCAACTAAATTACTTACGGACAAACTTCGAATCGTAGCTAGCCTACTTCAGTAAAATAATAATGTTAGCATCATAGCTTCACAGCCTTCACAGCTAACGTTAGCCACACGAGCCACACTGCTTCCTCTCTTCCGCATCCCCTTCTTCTTCTTGTAGATTTATTGGCAAACAACGAATTGGTGCATTACCGCCACCAACAGGTATGGAGTGTGGATCAACCATCTAAAAAGAAAAGAAAGAAAATAATAATAATAATAATAATAATAATAACAATAATAATAATAATAATAATAATAATAATAATAATAATAATAATAATAATAATAATAATAATAATAACAATAATAATAATAATAATAATAATAATAATGATAATAACATCCTCATATCCAAAAATATCAAATAGGAATCGATAACACTTATCTCCTGAGTTCTTTTGTTAAATATCTATTAACTCCAAGTTTACTTTGAACCAGTAGCTTTCTTTCTGTTCTTCTTCTTCTTTCCTTTCATGGCGAGTTGCACCCACCCAGGCGCAGCATTATCGCCACCAACTGAGAGGCTATGTTAAATTGTTCTTATAGTCTTGTAATCAGTCCTGTGTTTTGAAGATATTTGAAGAGACATCTTTTAAAACGATTCTTCCAGGTTACATGTTACATTCCAGTTTGTTCGTTAATAAAGTGTCTTTCAGTTGTATCCAGGACAGAGAAGAATGACATGATCCACAGTCTCTGCTTGATTGCAGACATCATGTTCCACATAATCCCACTAATCATTAACCCATCTACCCTACTTCCCACCAGTGACTGTCCCTCTACAAATGTATTCCTTTGGTCTCCATCCCAGAACCTCTGTCACTGCATTTTGTCTCTGCTCCATATGAAAGCTTTGGTTTCTGCCTTACTTATTGGTATTGCCACCTCTACTGGATAATGATTTGCTTGTTGTAACCAATTTTGGCTAAATCAGGGGCGTAGATATAGACAGGCATAGATTGCACTGGGGCCTGTGGTGTAGGGGGACCATAGAGAGAGCAGGCCCTCCAACAATGTGTTGGGTGGAGAACGGGCCCTGGCAAGTGATTCAGATTGCCACCTTGGAAATACGCCTGTGTTCAAAGAAGAACATGTTACAATAAATTTGGTGCCATTTGCTATATATGCCCTCTGATAGCTTGACCTTTGACCTCTCTACTTTCCCAATTCAATAGCCTAAGTCACAACCAAAATAAGTTAATGTTGAACAAGGCTAGCGTGCACACTAGGGCCCCTCAAAATAGCTTGCACTGGGGCCCGTCGTGACCTTATGCCAGTGGTTCTCAAATGGGGGTCCAGGGACCCCCAGGGGTCCTTGAGGGGGTTCCAGGGGGTCCCCAGTCAAAAGGGGGGTAATTTATTTTCCCTATAATTCCATTCATATGTAACACAATGACTATTTTGGTCATGGGTTTTATACACTTTCTGTAATAAAACATCTAAAAGCATCAATCTTATTATCATATGGGGGACCGTGGGACAAAATCCTATCAAATAGGGGTCCGTGGTCTAATCTTTGTCAGTTTAGGGGTCCCTCATGTGAAAAAATTTGAGAACCACTGCCTTACACCACTGGCTAGATGGTCTACTACTGTTTCATTTTCTTGGATGCCTACATGGGCTGGTACCCATAACAAATGTATATAGCTATTCCTAACCTCATAATTCTATATAACAATTGCAAAACTTTCCAAACAATGTCCTGTCTGTCTACATTTTGAGGAGGAATGTTTAAGACTAGCCAGGGCTGGACTTGAATCTGAACACAGTAATATTCATAGTGGTTTGATTTTCTCTCTCCATTGTAGTGCAAATACAATTTCCAACATTTCAACTGTACACACTGATATGATCCATTATTCTCTTGGCTACCTTAACTTTCAACTCTGGGACAAAAAATGCACTAATCGTTTTCTCAATCTCTGGATTTTCAGAAGCATTCATAAATACATGTACGCTACTGCCCGTACGCTACTGCCCGTACGCTACTGCCCATATCTCTCATGTACTGTAGTAAAGTGTTCACATAAGATTGCAAATTCACAGTTTTTCCGGCTTGAATGAATTTGTTCCAATACTGAGAAATCTATGATTGGTTTTTAGTTTTATCTGAAATTACACTGCAAAAGAATCTCCTTTATAATTTTGTTGATTTCCTAACACACAGTTTGGGAGTGGGTTGACTCGTTTCAGTATTGTTTAAAAATGTTTAGTTTTAGTTTAGTTTTCATTAGTTTGAGTAGTAGTAGTTGTCGTTGATGTTGTTGTTGTTGTTGTATCGGGGGTATTGTGAAGGCAACTGACTCATTGTCATCTAGTCATGCTGATTCGTGTTTCCAATTGAATGCATAATTAATTAGAAATCCAGTGGTGTTTATATTATCGAGTACTTTAACAACTTACATACTCCACACTAAGAAACGAAGTGATCGTGGGATAATTGCAACTTTGTCTCCTGAATGGTTGTGGTGGTGTATTTTTCACCTATAAGTATGTTCATATGTATATTCATTATGAAAATGTGTGTAGATCCAATATAAACATTCTCAACGGGACCTATTAGATATGCTGGTATACTCATAACTTATTACTCACTTCTAATTAATTTTTAAGCCCCTGACAAGTCTCTACCCAACCCCCAACCCCCCCCCCCCCCCCCGCTTTTTTTCTCTCTCATTTGGTGTTGTCTTACGTTTAGTCAATCTGTTTTGTTTTGTTTGTCCTTTTTTCTTATGTTTCGAGCTTTGATGATAAAAAGGGTGATCTGCCACAGATCAATGTACATGCTCTCATGCTACTGAATTGTGTTTCTGTCTATCACTAATAAAAAAAGTTATAAAAAAAAGAAATCCAGTGGTGTTGATTTTCCCCCCATAAGGTGTGTTCGGTTTAATTTTAAGTTCCTCTAGTCTAGTATCACATTAGTCCAGCATATTAGTATGCAGCTGCAATACACTTACTTGTAGTGGACTCTAGTCTACTTACCATGTGCAGCAGAAAGAAACTTACTTGAATGTGAATTTCTAGATGCATCGATGAGAGATTATTATATTATTATTTAATCCGAATATTGACCTATGTTTCACCAAACATAGCCTAACATAATACTTCTCTATCCTGTAACTCCCTCAGAGCCAAAAGGGCCACATCAGGCTTCGTACATCCGTCTATAGAGAGCCAAAGTGAAATGTCACTTCCTGCTTCAGCACTGTACCAGAGATTTTCTTCCGCCATTTATTTTCCCATAGACATTTCATAATATGCGTCTAAAAATAGTTTTGCTTGTTCAAACCAAACGGTTCAGATATATTTAGAAACAGTATATAAGTATATAAATAATATATAATAATAAAAAGGTCTATGGGAAAATAAATAGCGGAAGAAAATCTCTGGTACAGTGCTGAAGCAGGAAGTGACGTTCACTTTGGCTCTCTATTGAACTCGTAACCATTCCCATCCCCACTCTCCTCAGGGATAATGGATGGACCAACAGCCCCCTCCCTCCACTCCACTGAATCTCTCTCTCTCTCTCTCTCTCTCTCTCTCTCTCTCTCTCTCTCTCTCTCTCTCTCTCTCTCTCTCTCTCTCTCTCTCACACACACACACACACACACACACACACACACACACACACACACACACACACACACACACACAGTCTCTTTTCTTATTAATATCCTTAGCCTCATATCTTAATTATACAGTATGTGAATTATGTGCCGGTATGTATGTTTGCACATAATGATTAACATATCATGGCCATGACTGTGCTATGATTGATTGATTGATTGTGAGTGTTGTATTTGTCCTGTTTTATTTGTCTACTGCACAAATGAAGTAGCCTGGTAAACGTGACCGGCTGGTTTACCAGGCTACAAATGAAGTTCCGCATGGAAAAGAAAGTAATTTGAATTGAATAGAATTCAAAGCAGAAGAAGGAAGTTTCTGGAGAGTGATACCCGAATGCAAAACAGTAGGCTGCTAATGCAGTAAACGGACAGTGTTGAGTTTAGTGAATGCTTCATAAAGTGCTATTTTTCAACTCATAATTTTGATGATAAGCTTATAACTAGCACTTTTAAAGTTGAAATTGACAAACCCATCTGATGGATTTCAAATTGCACTATAAGTTGTTACAGTTGTGTGAAAGTGTTACAGACTGTAACAGTCGGTAGGAGTAACACCCCCAGGCCCCAGCAGTGGTTCCTCCCAACGTCACGCCTGTCCCAGGTTGGGTTCCAGGCATCAAGAAGAGGTGGAGGTGTACGCACGTCTCTAATGACACATTATATACATCTGCTTTTCTGATTTCTGCACAGAACTCAGCTGATTATTCCTCCAACAAGCAGGTATGTTGTTATTATTTATGGTAGTAGACCTAGTTTTAGTAACTTACTACAAGGTTGTGCTATTAATATCATATACTGTATTATTAGAATTATTATATAATATTATATGTAGGCTATTTTTGAAATCTTGACAAGTGATATGAAGAGAAAAGTTTCATGGTTATGTTTTACTGTAACAATAATGTGTTGTTTATCTGCTGGCTGGGTATTATTTATTGTGTTTTTGATGTGGGACAGCTTAGGTGACATTGCAAATACTCCATATGACTCAGTTCTTAATATATTGACTGACAGTTCACAATTATTATACCAATAACGCTGAAATATTTTCATTTGAAATCAAATCAGTAACATTTTTGAGAGGCCAGCCGTCATGAGAATATACATTGTAATATTTCTATAGACAGTTTCACCTTAACAAAATCAACATTTAAATTCCCCCCAGCTTACTTCATGTTGCAGTGTTTGCTAGTACAATAATTGACATGACATAAGCTAAGTTCCAAACTGTTCCCTAGCAACACAATTCCATGAAAACAGTCTATAACATTCCCATAAGGACCCATTACTTCACAATGACTTTACTGTACTTAGTGACCTTGTAGTATTTCCCCCCTATGGTATCAGTAGTCTATAATATCCCTAGCAATAACTAAGATTATTACAATATAGGAACTTGATATTTGTATAGCATCCTTCTAAAACCTGTTATGGCATTAATACAGCAGCTAAGTTTGCAAGCGAGGATATAGACAAAACATATTGCATGAGAAAACTCATACTAGAAAGTAAAAACTCAAGTTTAATAGTTCATTATACAACACAGCTCAATTAAAAATGTCTTAACCAAGCAAGCACATTATGGAGAACCTGTCATTGTTGCTGTTATTTTCAATTCTATTCTATTGGCTGCCCTCCACATAGGATGTTTTTAATGCCCTCTAGGGTGCCCCTTCATATAATAAATTATGATGATGTGCCCTCTACATCAAGAACATTTTGATAATGTGCCCTTCTAGTGGAGAAAATGTGATACAGTGCCCTATAAGGTGCCCTTACAATGGAAAAGGGTGCCGTTATCAAGTGCCCTCTATGCCACCCCTACATGACAGTGCCCCAAAGCGTGACCTTTTCAGCAGAGGAAATGCTGAAGTGCCCAAATTAGGTGCCCCTTCTAAGGGAGAGGTGCAGTGGAGTGTGGAGAAAATGTGATGTGGTGCCATAGGTGCCCTTACAATAGGATAAACCTGAGGTTCCCCACAGGCGTCTTTCTGATGAAAAACATGAAGTGCCCTCTCGCATGCCCTTCCAAGTGAGAAAACACAATGAAGTGCCCTTGCAATGGGAATTGTGTGACATCATCCACTCCATTGTGACGTCATCCACGCCATTGTGAAATGTGCACCTCCACACCCCCCCCCCCCCCCCCTCCTCCTCCACACTTGACCTCCATGCCAAATTTCAGCCTCCTAGGGTGGAAACTGTGCCCGCTAAAGCATGGTGAACTTTTTGTGGACCGACTGATCAACCAACCAACCAACCCAGTTATACAGTGAAGAAAATGAGAAGCAGTGCCTTACAGTCTCCCCGACTCCCCAACGTGCCCTCTAGGGGCAGACTGTCCCAAAGTGGGTGCCGTGACAACAGTCTAGGGATGCTGTCAAATACTTTCATAAGATTTAGAATTTACCTTTAAAATATGCAATAATTAAGATGGGTGCATATGATGGAATAGCATCCGAATGTGCCAGACAGGCCACCAAATTTGAGCTTTTAAGGCAAAAAAAAAAGAAAAGAAATCGAGCTAGCTAAATTTTCCCCAGTAGCTGGCTGCGCCATATCCCTGTGGAAAGCCCTCCTACTACATCATACATGCACAGTATTGGGGGTAACTCATTACAAAAGTAACATATTACATGTAATATATTACTTTTAGCAGTAACTCAGTAATATAACGTATTACTCATAGGATTTCAGTAATATTATACCAGTTACTTTGTCAAGTAACTCAAGTTACAAATTGAGTTAATTGTTTTTAATCAAAGCACATATTTAAAAAAGATATAATCATTTCCTAATCAAACTGTGTGTTTTTATACAAATAACCACTACAGATGACAATAACAAAGGAAAATAATAACATGTAGAATTTTGGACTGTTTACACTGACTTCAAGGCGGTTGACATTATTTTTCGGGATGGTTCCAGGGCGGCGATGTCATTCTGCTGCTGCTGCTGTTGTTTTGGTGAAAGTAATGCAAAAGTAGTGTAATAAGTAAGGAGTTACTCTACACAGACAGTAATATGGTAAAGTAACTTATTACTTTCAAATGAAAGTAACTAGTAATATGTAGTATATTACATTTTGAAAGTAACTTGCCCAACACTGTTGGGACGGCACGGTGGCTCAGTGGTTAACACTGTTGCCTCACAGCAAGAAGGTCCCGGGTTCGAACCCCGCTCCGTCCCAGGTCCTTTCTGTGTGGAGTTTGCATGTTCTCCCCGTGTCCGTGTGGGTTTTCTCCGGGTGCTCCGGTTTCCTCCCACCATCAAAGAAAGACATGTATGTTAGGGTTAATACTCCTGTCAGTGCCCCTGACCAAGGCACTGGCAAAAGAACTGGAGTTGGTCCCCGGGCGCTGCACAGTGGCTGCCCACTGCTCCTATAGTTCTAGGAAGGTTCCTAGTAGAGGATGGGTCAAATGCAGAGGATGAATTTCCCCAAGAGGATAAATAAAGGATAACTTAACTTAACTGTACATGCATTATAGCTTTATGTATATATAGCGCATGTTCTGCAGTAGGTGTCACTTCCCCCCCCACACGCCCGCACTTCCAACAGCCTAAATCCACCACTGGCTTAGATCAAATCAAGCTTCTTTACTTAGTCAAAAACCATGTCAAACGTTTGGTCACAAGACCTTCTGGTGAAGGAAGATCACAACAAGACCTTCTGGTGAAGGAAGGTCTCGTGACTGAAAGCTTGGCATGGGGTTTGACTACGTAAGTTCAAGTTCAAGTTCAAGTTTATTAGTTGTCCCGAAAGGGCGATTTGTGTTAATTTGTGTGTAAATAAACGTGCATCGATCAGTGTGTGGAACCTTTTTAAAATTTTTCATTCTTGATGCTGCTCTTCGGTTTGTCTAGCACCTTAGCACATTCTATGGTCGTGAGTCAGTGCGGTGAGCCTCTCAAAGTATAGGGAACACACAGCTAAAGCTAAAAAGACCTGACGTCTGGAGCAGAACAGTTGCATATTAACCTTTGTGTTTGCCTTCCTGCGTGAGTAGTGTTTGCCTTAGGTGTTGCTATAGCGTTTATCATTCACATTTCTTTCATTCTTGATTGTACAGTACTGTATGAGTAAGAGAAAATGACAACAAAGAAATCTCAAATCACTTTCCATTGTATGGAACAGGGATATGCAAACAAACAGAATAGTCCAGTCATTCTAACTCAAAAAAGGGCCCAACCCAGGAGACATTTCAATAGGCTCATGTTAGCGTACAGCTGCTTTACTTCCTGCTTTTACCACCTCAAAAGGGTTGCTGTGAAATGAGTCCATAGTAGTTTCATAGTTTCTATCGGTCCTAATCCCCCTCGTATATTAAAGGTATACCTTAATGGAATTAGTGGAACATACTTTTTTCAAGGTTAAAAGCAAAGTTTTGATGTTAGAGTGACACGGTCTGGGTAAAATTGTATTTCAGTAATATTTGAGATTGTATTGCAAATGAAAAGTGCAATACAAATAAAATGTATTATTATTATTAATGGAGGGTCTATATTTCCATCTACCCAACATGTTTTCTTTTCCTACATTTTTGGGGTCAATCTTTCCAAGGAAACACCTTTTCAGGGGATATTCTAATAACCTTCATTTGGGGTAGGCCTACACCAGAGGTTTTCAAAGTGGGAGGCGGGCCTCCCCAAAGGGGGCTCCAAGCAGTTTCAGGGGAGGCTCAGCGAATGGAAGTGAAACAATATTACTTTAGTTATCGCATTAGTTATCAAAAGGAGATCACATAGAGGCCATTTACACCTGGCGCTAACATTCATTTTCTGTGATCAGATTGCAATCGGATAGTGCTTGATCCACTTGAAAGTACAGGTGTAAACGCCCCCAAGACACATTGGTGGTCAGGGATGCATTGTGAACACATTGAAGACAAGTGTAAATGCAATGTGTCCTCTCAAATCTGGATACAGCATCTGTATGCGGATTGAGAGGGCACCCATTCCCTCGTAGAGCAAACAAACTTTGATAATATGCACGTAGACGGTTTTCACCGAATTGTCATCCCTGTCCTAGGAGTCCTGAAAGTCCTGTCCTACTGTACTAGCAAACCCTGCAACAGGAAGTGAGCTGGGGTTCAATTGAAGCTGTTTTTGTTGTCAACTTAAAAGCATCTATAGAAATATGCGTATTTTTGGTTCAGAAACGTTGACATTCTACATTTCTGTGGATTGCAGAAAATGTACAATGCCAAGGTTTTATTCTGGTGACCAGACTGCTATAAAACAATGAATGAATGAAAGTTGGAAATGGAACTCTGTATCACCATTCATTCATGAAGCTATCACATAATCATCTCTCTCTTTCTCTCTCTGGGTCCACAGACATGGCGGTGACGGTTCAGCCCGGCATGTTCATAACCTCGGCGGACCTGAAGACCGCGAGTTGGACCAGCGGCCTCTGTGACTGCTGTGACGACATGGGCGTCTGTGAGCATCTGACCCATATCTGTCATCATCATCATCATCATCATCAGCATCACCTAAGTCTGTGTTGATATTTCCTGGTTTGTGGTCTCACACATATAATGTTTTGTGTGTGTGTGTCTGCCAGGTTGTTGTGGGTTCTGGTGCCCGTGCTGCCTGGCCTGCAAGGTCACTTCGGACTTCGGGGAGTGCCTGTGTTTACCTCTGGTGGACGTGATGTTTGGTGGCACCGTTCCTGCTGCGTCCATGGCCATGAGGAGCACTATGAGGGAGAGATACCACATACAGGTACATGACCATGGCCATGAGGAGCACTATGAGGGAGAGATACCACATACAGGTACATGACCATGGCCATGAGGAGCACTATGAGGGAGAGATACCACATACAGGTACATGACCATGGCCATGAGGAGCACTATGAGGGAGAGATACCACATACAGTTACATGACCATGGCCATGAGGAGCACTATGAGGGAGAGATACCACATACAGTTACATGATACGCTCACCTTGGATAGGCTGCTTTAAAGGACAACACTGACTGACTTTTTTGGGGAGCTTGGTCCATGCTCATCTTACCCAAAAGGTGACAAGATCATTGGCACCAAAATCACCTGTCTCAGGTAGATAGCATATGTAATCATCTTCTTAGTTAAATTTGGCTAAGTAGTGTCTGTGGTGGTGTCAGTCACGATTTGTGACGGAAGTGATGTCATCATCAGTGATGTCACTTGAGCAACTGTGATGTCATCAGCGATGTCACTTGAGCAATTGTGACGTCATCAGTGATGTAATAAATCCCTCCTGGCTGAGTGCTATATAAGTGGTGGCAGTATAGACTTTCTCCAGTCTCCATCCTAGAAATCGAACGCGCTTTACTTCTGCTAAAAGTGAGAGAATGAGAACTTGTTGCAGCTATAATGTGGGATTTAGCTGGGTAAGTGGAGTGGCTAGGGGGGATATGGGTGGTGGGAGGGGACGAGGGAAAAGAGGCTGTAAGGGGGAGTGGCGCCGTTATTCACCACATTTACTGGATTGCAATCACTCGTGCCTGTCTGACAGTCAACAACCAAACCGCACAGTGTCTCACCTCAAATAAGGATGCATGATGTGTATGACCTGTGACCTGTGACCTCTCCCTCCCACCTGACAGGGCTCCATGTGCGATGACTGCTGCATCGTCACGTGCTGCTTCGTTTGTGCCTGGTGTCAGATGGCCCGCGAGGTGAAGAGCAGGAAACGCCCGCTCCTGATCACCACCCCCTACAGCATCAACACCGCTGTGCAAGTCACCGGCGGCGTCAACCCACTGCCCACTTACGCCGCCCAGCTCCCACGTGCCTCCGCCCATATGACATAATAGCAACTCTAGCATGTGACAGTAGGGGTACACGATATCGGCAATCATATTGGTATCGGGACGGTTTTTAAAATATATACACAGAATCATTCCTATATACATGCTGTTTGAATGATTTGCTTATAGTGATCAATACTCCGCTTACAGTGATCATTATTGGCCTTGTCCCCCACCTGAGAACTAGGTTTTTTTTACTACCGTAATTTTATTATTCTTTTTTACTTACAAACTGCCAAAAATGAGCCAACGAGATACACGAGCGATATCATGTGCATGTCTGTCTGTATATGGAGAGATCACAGCATCTCTGTCTGTGGAGAGATGTGTCTACATGCGACTGCTGTGTTGGAAACAGCTGGAGGCCTAACGTACTGTATGGATTTTTAAAGTCAATGACATTCCTTTACTTTATACATACTGTATTCATGTAATACATAATACAAATGTCAATTAGATGGTGATCTGCATGAGAAATAAAGAAAAGAAAAAAATCTGTTATAATGATCATCTGCTTATAGTGATCAATTTGACCCGTCCCACTCCCAAGGTGATCACTATAAGAGGAGTGCACTGATATATCGGTATGGTCAGATGAGCAAAATAACAGCAATTTTAATATTGGTTATCGGTATCTGCCCAAATTTTCATATTGAGAGGAAACAATGTGGTGAATCTATGATTTATGGACTTTTCCAAATGTTTTGAGCAATATAATGCCATTATCTGCATCAGCACTCCTTTCCAGTGGCTGCTCTATGGAATAATGCTCCACTTGTGTCCAAAGGGACAAAGTCAAAAGTCAAATCTACACTATAAGATTCTTTAAATGAAATAACCTTCTTATCAGCCTAAACCACAAAGGGTATTGGATAAAGATACTAAGTACCGTAAATAGGGTAAGTCGGGGTTACATTTGTATAGTTTTGCTAAATTTTAATAAATCTTTGGACCTTTTGATACAGATTTGTCAACATCCATCTTATCTTCACCGCCACAGCAGAAGGAAATTGTTACCAGATGCTGCCAGCCACAATGTAGATGCATCATCTGATGAGATGGGTGTTGTCTTTACTCATGAAAGTCACATTTGACAAACATTTCTGCAGCCATTAAATGGTAAAAAATGGTAAATGGCCTGCATTTATATAGCGCTTTTATCCAAAGCGCTTTACAGTCAGTAGGTACATTCACCCATTCATACACCGATGGCGGCAGGCTGCCACGCAGGGTGCTGGCACACCATCAGGAGCAATTTGGGGTTCAGTATCTTCTTGCCCAAGGACACTTCGACACGCAGACTGGAGGAGCCGGGAATCCAACCACCGACCTCTTTTATCCAAAGCGATTAGCGACGACCCGCTCTAGCTCCTGAGCTACAGCCGCCCCATTAATTTGAGAAGTGGAAATAATGAGCCATAACGTATCCAGTCTGCACAGATGATATTGAGAAGAAAGCCTGACGTTGCAACTTACTTTCCCCCCTCCTTCTGAATCTAGAGATTTCTAGTCTTTCAAAGCTTTCGAAACCATGACAAACAAGTACCTGATGATTTGTATTTTCCCCAGGAACTCTCAACACTCGGCAACACTTGACCCATTGCAATTTGTACCCTTTCAAATGATTGAACACGTTTGACACCTACGTATATATCTGATGCTGCATTACACTTTCTCTGAACTTTGAGTGTCACCTACATTCTCATGACAACAAATCACTGAAACTCTATTGTTTTAGTTTCGTTGAATAGGTGAATCCACTTTCCCCCATTGTGATATTATAATTGCTAATTTGCATAACCCGACGCTGCCAGATGGTTTGTTTTCACATGTGATCGTGATCTCATGATCTCACGCGACTCCAAACTGCCTCGCAAAGGTGAATACTTGCATTGAATGTTGACATAACTGTTGTTCCCTGTCAATCAAAACCAACTCAAAAATGGGGGCCATTCAAGTTGTTCTAATCTAATCCCATCTATTCATTTTGTTGGCCGTGCAAATGAAACGCGGCAGGCACACTGGCAAAATGTGTCACTTTTAAACTTTATTGTTTAAAGTTGGTACAAAAACGGTTTGAAACATTCTATGCGTTTGCCTTTTCAAAAGCACGAGGAGACTCCAGGGAGGAGGCGAGCGGTGGAGGGGCGGGGGGGTAAAGGTGGTCGTGGCGGCCATGTCTGGGTGTAGAAACAGACAGGACAGTTACAGACAGGACAGTTACAGACAGAGTGAAGCCCTTAACTCACACACTTGATCCACAGAGACAGACAGACAGACACAACATGGGGCCGGGTCAGGGGGAAGGCAAGACACAAACTTAAATAAAGACTTTTTACTGATGAGGTATCCCCAGAAGACCTTAGCGGAGTGTGTGTGTGTGTGTGTGTGTGTGTGTGTGTGTGAGAGAGAGTGTGTGTTTATGTGTGTGTAGATGTGACGCAGGTCATTGTTTTTTCTCCCTGAGGTGAGTTAGTGTGTTGCAGTCCGAGCATCGGGGGGAGGGCATTGATGAGAATTGAACTACTGTGTGGAAAGGTGAAACCCCCACACCACACGTTGAATACATGTATATGCTACATACTTACTCATGATCATAAATTACAATCTCTCTCTCTCTCACACACACACACACACACACACACACACACACACACACACACACACACACACCGATACCTGCAACCGCCGACTTACTTCAGAACTTAAATGCATAGCTGATGCTCAATCTGCATTTAAGGACGGGTCAGTTTGAGTCATTTGTAAAATCGGTCAACTTGGAATATTTATAGTGCGTGTTTGTGTGTCATCCTGTTGCCTCGTTGCGTCAGTATTAGAAAGTGGGCGTGCTGCAGATTATTTTGTACGTACGCACTGAGCCTCTTGAGTTGAGCTTTCACACTGTCCAAAACATCAGGATCGCCTTAAGGACATAAGGTTGAGTTTCACCTCCAATCTTGTTGGAAATGGAAGAGTGCAGACAACTAGCAGCCTCCGATTGGGCTGCACAATCAACCATCTATTCCTAGTCAATAGATAAGCTTAGCTTCGTATAGACTGAAACATTTCATTACATTTAAAATGTCCATGGTAGCCGACTTGAAAACAGTCAATATGTTGGATTAAGATACCCAAATTGGAGTATAAATCATTTTGTTTTCTCACATGGAGTCTGATAAGATCATTAATTATGAAGTGTGCAGCATCCCGGTTGAGCAGAACAAAGCGCACACTGTCAGCACTGTTCACCGCAGCACGTTTTCCTCATAACCTACAATATGCATTTACATTGTTTGCATGATGAGCCTCAGTTTAGACAGCAACACACCAGTTCCTTTCCCTTTCTACTATAATACATTAGTAATTGACCCAGGTCTGCTTTGTGTGTGTGTGTGTGTGTGTGTGTGTGTGTGTGTGTGTGTGTGTGTGTGTGTGTGTGTGTGTGTATGAGTGTGTGTGTGTAATGTGTATGCCGTGTGACATTAGCTACATAGCTAGCTACAGTATCCTGGCTAACCTACAGTGCGCTCACACACAGAAAACCTGTACTTGGCCTTGTAGGGTTTCCCCCTGGACTTAAAGGGAGGGAGCAGCCAGATCAGGCTGCTTGACTGGTTACATATACCACTTTTAGCTCAAAAAGCCCGCTTATAGGTGCTATTTTTGAACACCATCCACAGAGGACTCCATTTCCCATAATGCTTTAGAGGAAGTCTCCATTCCAAATCTATTGCTTTGAACGTGAAAGGCTGTGGCGAAGCCTTTACGAAAGAAGTAGAAGCGAACAGACACACGTTACACAAAGTGGGAGGAGCACACCAGAAAAGGGGGAAGGCGGGTGTATAAATACGACGAGACGCTGCTGTCAAGATACTCAAACTGATCTGAGAGCAGCCGGACATGAGGGAATAGAGACGCAGAACAAAACCCTCAGAACACACCTAGAACCTTATATCTGATTAACATGATCATACTGTGTTTTCAAATAAAAATGCTAAAGAGTATTGAAGTTAGGCATATTTGACAGATGAAGGATGACGCCATGGTTCCTGTGGGCCATAAATAAATGTCTTTGTTTAAGTTAGCTCTAATAGACGTACAAGATGTATATTGCAACAATAAACAGGAATAAAACCGTATGCTTGCCCTACGGTGTGTTAGTAGTATAGATAAATACTGTTGTTAAAAGTTCTTTGCCGAAAACAACACAAACTCTCAGCCAGCACTGTTCTTTTGTATGTTTGTCTTTTTGTGTCTCTGGTTTCACATGAAAATAGAAATCTTTGTTGTCATTCATGAAAAAGCAATATAAAGGTCACTTAAAAATGAGAGAGAGAGAGAGAGAGAAAAGTCCAGAAAAAAGCTTTATAAAAGAACGGCAGAGGTCAGAACAAAACAAAACCGGGTTTCTGGGCAGCTACGGGCGTCATTCCTATGCGTGGTTAGCGTCCAAATACAAAAAAAAACTCCTCCTCGCTCCAAACGGACGCTGGGGGTGGTGGGGGAAGAACTAGTCGAGGGGTCCCTGGAAGATGAGTCTGACGTAGCCCTGCTCTCCGGCCAGCTGCTGGGCACAGAAGGGGCAGGCTGCGTGGAAGGTGTGCGTGCCGTGCGGCAGCGGGATCTGACTCCAGAAGGCGGCCGTCTTCTCCGAGCACACGTGGCCGCAGGGGCTGAAGGCGTGCGTGGGCGGGGCGGCGTCCAGGTAGAAGCCGGCCTCGCAGCCCAGCCACAGGGGCACGTAGGGCCCCTTGGCTCGGCACATGGGGCACTCCCGGTGGCGGCCCTCGCGGCCCTCGCGCTCCTCGCGGTGGTTGCCCCAGTCGTGGTAGCCGTGCACGTGGCCGCAGTGCAGGTAGACCCAGGGCTGCTTCTCGTCCGGCGTGTCCTTGCGGCGCATGGAGGGGAAGGCGAGCGTGTTGAAGCCCACGGGACACTGGGGGCGCGCCGCGTTGATCTCCTGCCGCAGCGCCTCCAGGTGTTTGACGGTGGGAGTGCGCGACAGGCCCTCCGCCGTGCGCCACAGCAGGGTGGCGCCGCACAGGTCGATGAGCGAGCCGTCCACCAGCTCCGGACTCTCAGTCTCCACCTAGAGGACAGAGAGAGAGAGAAAGACTGTCACCATCTAGTACCATAAAACGGTCATTTTCTCAATTAGGGACTTAAGTTACCTACTAAGTTAAGTTAGGTTATCCTTTATTACTATCTTTAAAATAAAAAAAAGTCATGCTGAGAAATCCAAAAATCTCAGAACCAAATGACCATAATGTATCCGCAGAGCATTGATAGGTGACATTTTCAGTTTCTGTAACAAAGTTTTTTGTTTTTTTTTACACAGTGTGGGGGTTGTTAACCCTACACGTATCCTAAAAAGGACGTTTTGGGTAACTTTTTGTCTGGCCACTATCCATCCGTCGGTCAGCCAAGGTTGAACCTACCAGGAGTTTCTCTCTCCAGACATAGGGCATAGCCCTCAGGGTCATTGTGGCACGCAAACCTTCCTACCATGATAAGGTAGATACCCACAGGAAGGGAAGGCAGAGGCTGAGCTGCTGAGATGAACCTCTCATGGAGCGAAGTACAACTTGTCGCTAAATAAGACTGTGCTAGGTGGAGGAACATTATCGATGTCTTACAGTATTGCCCCATAGGAAGCGAACAGCGCAAGTAGCTTCAGTAAGTAAGTAAAAGGGGTTGATAGTGTTGTTTAGATCAATAGGAATCCTTCAACGAGACATCATCAAGAGACTTACTTCAAGAGAAACTGAACACCTGGATCTTTGGTGCCAGGTGATGTCACCACTGTCACACTTTACACAGATTTGGGTTTGGTGTTGAATTACTCTTAGATTTTAACAGACTTGCCTAAGAGGAGAAAAGTTAAACCGATGTTGTAATTCCTATTGGTGGCCAGCAGAGTTCGATAGAGAGAAGAGATCACTGATTAATGAATGCACCTTTAAGACCTCTGAAGCCACACCCCCCCCCCCCCCCCTTTAGGCGTGGAATCAAATCCAACCACAGTGTCTTCTCCTGTGTCGACACTACTGTCTCTATTTCAGCCGTTCTATTTGACAGTAAAGAAAAACTACAAACAGGTGTGGACTTACAGAGCAGACAAGGCAAGATCACTCTATGAAATGACTTAAATGCATGGAAACTGAGTACTAATTTCAATTTGTGCCCAGATAACTCGCATTAAAATACATAATCCAGGCAGATCACGTCTAAATATGAGGAACTCAAGAGAACCTGCAATGTGAACTTTATGAACTTCAGGTTTTTGGAGATTTCCCACATTTTTCTTCACTTTAGCTGTGCTGATCGCAGCCGGTTAGAAAGGTAAAGCGCTGAGATTTGTAGTGCTCAATGCAGCCCAGTAGGTGGCAGTCACCCCCAGCCTTTTCCATGTCTCTGGCTCACCCTGGCTAAGGTGGGTGTATCAGGGAGGAGGTTGGACAGCTGGAGGCAAGATGACACAGAGGTGGTGATAGAGGGCAATACAGAAAGCCGATGGGGAAATACAGTGTTGCGGTAGCCTAGCCTCATATAGGACACACTGGGAAATTCCACTGTCAGATAACAAGGGAAGAAAGGAGAGAGATCTAAATGGCCTGCATTTATATAGCGCTTTTATCCAAAGCGCTTTACAGTCAGTAGGTACATTCACCCATTCATACACAGATGGCAGCAGGCTGCCACGCAGGGTGCTGGCACACCATCAGGAGCAATTTGGGGTTCAGTATCTTGCCCAAGAAC
>NC_139633.1:9202556-9210056 GCF_964638095.1 Poromitra crassiceps | reverse complement strand
AAGAAACGTAGCCTACTACGTTGAGCTCGGTACACAGCAAGCAAGCGGAGTATCCACTGTTAGCCAGGTCAGATAACGTTATCGTCGACAATGACGAGCACTTTCTTGTAAAACATACCTGGACTCCAACAAAGAAAGCTTCGGATGGTTTTCTCTCCTCCGAGCGCTCGAGCCACTAACGTCAATAAGACCCGCAGACGTTAACGTAATTCCCTGGAATGCGAGACTTAATGAGCCAGTTACATGGCGTTGCATTCTTAGACATTGCCGTTTGCTGTTATTTGGTACGTATGTTACATACAATTGGCTAAATTATTAGTTAATTCAGAGTTAGATATTGGAGCAGCCAGCCATTTTCTTTTTTTCAGCCGGAAGTCGTGACACGACCACACAACCGGGTCAAATGGGCGTGGCTACATAAGATGAATATAGAGGAGTCGCGACATCTCCATTCACTCCAATGGACCAGTTTTTTTTACTCTCAAGAGTTCGAGGAAGTAAGGTCCTGGATTAAGCAGCCCTGTCGAGTGGCAGCAAAATGGACAGTTTGTGCTGTACTTTGAAAGTTTTTATTTTTGATCAAATTGTACATTATCAGCTTTATTTTAGCATTCAAAAGTAGCGCGAGACCCCTTTCCTGGCTGTTCATTGGCTAATGAGTCACGCATTTTGGTCCCTCCGCTGATGCCTCTCTCTCTCTAGAGGACACTAAACTCTGAACATCACCCAAAGAGAGTGAGGAGTCACCACTTGTGTGGGTCAACATTCAGCACGGCGGTTCAACCCCATCATGCTCTATTACCGTACGTAATGAGAATAGGCGCTTCACATTGACGACTATCTTCACTGTCAATGGACTGTGAAGTAACGAGTGGTTTCTATAGCAGTGCTCACTGCACACACGGTTAACCCTCTCCGGATAGCAAAGGGCAGCTGGAGATAAGAGAGTTGTTAATTTGTGCTGCGCTGGGAGACTTGGCGGGGTGGAGGGGTGGGGGGGTGGGTGAGACATCCGATAAAAAGACCTGCCTACACACTGGCAATGTGCTTCTGGTTGGATGTAACGTCGTGGGAGGCAGGTTTGGATAGGAGAGGAGAAAATTAGACAAAAAGAGTAAGGGGACATTCACACCAAAAGCAGTCAGAACGCTATGAAAATCATGTTGAGAGCGCTTCCATTGTGCACAAAACACAGCGCACGGAGCGGTTTTTTTTTGCGCTCCGTTTTGTTTTCCCCTGTAGTCGCGTGCAGTACAGATCAGAACACAACGACCACAAGGACGGTAACCAGCTGGTTTTGTAGAGAATGAATTGCAGAAAGACGCTGGCAGCTCCAAAAATGCTTTTGGTCTGAATGTCCCCTAAGGGAGAAAAGAGGAGAGAAGAAGAGAGGAGAGGAGAGAAACTAGTAAGGGTGCCTGGTAGTGGAAAAAGTTGCCGGTTCAAATCCAGGCTAAATCCTGTGACATCACTCCCACAGCCCAGCTCCAATCAGACAAAATTGGTCCAGGTGGCCACACTGGGGGTCGGGCTCTGATTGGACATGGTGGTGGGGGGGAGGTATTATCAGTGCCGCGATTGGTGGAGAGGTACTGACGTCATTTGGAGGATCCCCTTACAAGGTCCTGTTACACATTGCTTGACACCCGGGCCGGTTGCCATGGCGACGGCATCCCCATAACCCCCCGGTGGCTGCCAACTGAACTCCCCTGCCTGTCAGTGTGAGGGCTGGTGTGTGAGAGAGCGAGTGAGTAGGAGAGAGAGAGCAGGTGACAAAGAGATACAGAAAGAGACACAGAAAGAAAGAAAAAGAAAGCAAGCAATTCTGCTATTTTGTACAGAAATCACTCGCTTAACTGCATTTTGTGGCGATAATTTGGCCAGTACTATGCCCAACACTCTCTTAAATGTACAATATGAAGATCCTGCAGCAGTTTGCTTCATCCTCACTCTTTATGATCAGACTAACAACTACAACCAACTTATCAAACCTCTCCTTTCTCTTGTTTTCAATGTGGTTGCTGTTGTGAACGGTCAAGCCCCGCCTCTTCTTTGTTGTGATTAGTCCGTGGCTCACAATAAAAAGCGAGCCAACCGCACGTGGTCTTGTTGAAAAAGCGTAAAGTGTGTTACATGTGTGTTGCATGTCTCACCATCTTGCCGCGCTGCTGTGCGGAGCGCGTCTCTCGCAGGGTGAAGACGTTGCCGCAGACAGAGATCTCCCTCCAGACGCCCGGCTTGGAGTCCTGCGTGAAGCCGTGGCGCGGGTGCATCACCAGCACGCCGTTGGTCGTCAGCCCGTCCATCTGCCCGTCCGACGTCTTCCACTTGGCCGCCTTCTCCTGAGGAAGAGCGAGGCGTGGAGGGTTGTGATCAGGAGGGGACGACGACGACAACGACAACAAACACAACTCATGTTGGAGCCGTGAAAGAAATGTCTGGTGAATGTTTTTGTCTCACATCTGTTACCTATCTGTCTTACGTTTACATTTTAAGCATTTCGCTGATGCTTTTATCCAAAACAGCTTGACCAGAGTGACCAGGGGCACGTTTGTTCAGCACCGACAAAACATAGCAAAACGTTTATTTAAACGGAAACGATGGTGCGTTGAACACCCTGTTGTGTTACACAAGTGTTGCAACTAGTATCTGCTGGATCCATTGTGCACACACTGCCTTTTTAATATGGTGGGGTTTAGATACACGTCGCTGCTGATTGGGCAGCACCTCTGACACACCCACCAAATGAGAGACAACATACCTGAAAGCCCTGTTGCACACCGTTTCGAGGAAACATGACATTCAACCCGGAGAGCGTAGCAGAACGGTGCACAGCGTTTTCAGATTGAACGTACCCCCAAGTACAGTATTGTCTTCAGTGTCATACTCAAGAACACATTTTGACAGGACAAATCGGCCCTCTGCTGGCCTCGCCATGAACTGTCTCCGCCGGGAAAGAACGACGATTGCTTCCGATATTAAACCAACAGGTAATTTGGGATAAACTGCGACCAGTTTGCCGCTAAATTGACTCACTTGGGAACCCAGGATCTCTGACATGGCAAACGAGAGTGACTAATACTAGCTGCTGTGTCCAAAACCTGTGAGAAACACAGTTCACTGAGAGGAGTGTAATCGCTGAAGTCCCTTTTCTTTTCTTTTCCAGAGCACAGCTGATTCGTTCTGTCCGTCTTCCTTGTGGTTCTTCCTTTCATCCCCTCTTTCTTACAGTCTTTCTTTTCTCTCTCTCTTTCTTTCCTACTCAAACACATTAGCTTTATACACAGCAATAGGAATTATGATCATAGTTCTATACAGCAAGTGGCGCATGATAAGGAGTACATAGGGTGAACCCGAAAGCCTCAGGAAAGCAGTGGAGCGTGTGACAGCCAAGACGACAGGGCGGCGACCAAAACGACTCGGTGAGTTGGGTGCGTTTGAGAGTGGCACCACCTAAAACTCAAAACAACGCAGATGGCCATAGGGGACATTCACACCAAAAGCGTTTTTTTCAGTCAGAACGCTATGAAAATCATGTTGAGAGCGCTTCCATTGTGCACAAAACACAGCGCACGGAGCGTTTTTTGTGTGCTCCATTTTGTTTCCCCCTGCAGTCGCGTGCAGTACAGATCAGAACACAATGACCACAAGGACGGTAGCCAGCTGGTTTTGTCTGTTTGATGTTGTTCACTGTCAACATGAAAGCCAGATTATTGCCAGTTCTGGCAGCAGCGGAGGTTAGGGGAGGAGAAAAGGTAGGAGGAAAGGAAAAGACGAGCAGCGCGCTTTTCCTCTAATGTTAAACTTTTTTCAGCTTAAAAACGCCCACAGCGTTCCTCCAAAAACAACAGACGCCACCAGCGCTGAAACGCCAGGTGCGTTCATTAAAAGAGGAGCACGTTTAGCGCGTCCTTACATAGAGAATTAATTGCAGAACGACGCTGGCAGCTCCACAAACGCTTTTGGTGTGAATGTCCCCTTACAGTTACGTAGACGCATCTCCGTTGAGGACCAGCTGAACGAAAAGAAAGCAGAGGCCATTTCCCAGTGGGGGTTTTGACAGCATGAAGCGGGTGAGAGGCGCAGAGGTGAGGCCCTCACCCCGAGGAAGATGTTCTTGGAGGAGTCGAAGCCCGCGGCGTAGATGCGCGCGGTGTAGGGCGGCGTGCGCTGGCACATGATGCGGCAGGCGAAGCGGGAGATGGTGCTCTGGACCGACTGGGTGTCTGAGTTACTCTGGCTGCCCGCCACCGTGTCCGTCACCACAAAGTCTATGGGACTCTCTGTCGACCGACCGATCTGGTGGAGAGAGATGCAGAGAGAGAGAGAGAGAGAGAGAGAGAGAGAGAGAGAGAGAGAGAGAGAGAAAGAGAGAGAGAGAGAGAGAGAGAGAGACAGTGTTGTGTAAATGTTTATCCATGTTTCAGCCAAGAAATAAAAAATAAGAGTTCCACCTATGAGATAATATAGGATGAAACTTAAATAATCCCCATGGGAAAATTGGGTTGTTGCTACAGAAAACAGTATTAGGATACAGCAAAGAAAAAGATATAGAATATAAACAAGAAGGGGTTACATAAACATATGTTAATGTTTATGCACAACATATGTCAGATAGAATATATGAATAGTAATGGATTAGATCATTATTAGGATGTGCAGAACTTAGTGTGACAAAGAAAAGAATGAAAGCAGAATATTTATGAGAAAAATCTACCAGAAATATGAAACATATGTACAGAAAAATAGATAACATATGTGCAGAGGGCGTCGATATCATACATGAAGCCATTCCAGCTGTGCTTGATTCAGAGCCAAGGAAGTAGTTGGCAAACTTTTGTGCTTTCTCCTTCTTTTCGTGAACCTTGTGTACGTCGTAGACTATCTTGGAGAGGTTTCAGTCTGCACACCTGTCCATAATAATAACCATGAAGACATTGATAACAGGCGCTTTTCTCGCCCCTGACAGCCTTTGCATCTGGAAACGGTTTTGAGGAAAGCTATCTAAACAAAATTTGGGATTCAAAGACAATTACAAAACAACACTAAGAATATCAGACAATGATGGTGAGTGATGAGTGGCAGCATACGTT
The DNA here is from genome assembly GCF_964638095.1 of Poromitra crassiceps. NCBI lineage: Eukaryota > Metazoa > Chordata > Actinopteri > Beryciformes > Melamphaidae > Poromitra > Poromitra crassiceps. Next base: position 9,204,963 of record NC_139633.1, on the reverse strand, counting down.
ATTTTACAATAGAGTACCGTAATTGTAAAATAATAAAACGGATAGTTCCACTCCTTGATTTTGATTGGATAAGCCATGTTCCATGCATGGTTCCAAGTCGTAAAATACACATCACATGCTCATTATATTTCTTCTACAAAATTTCATCACAAAAATGCATGATTTTGATGTCTTTCGATCTTTTGATGCAAAAAAGAATAAATAATTTAGCATGGTACATACAGGAATTGTTTTTCTATACATAGACAGGCTTTTATAATTATGGCTAGTAAAAAAAAAAAAATCTCTATTTGAGGAACAACAATTTTAATGGACTGTTGGAATCTTATATGAACATTCTTAACACAATTTGCAAGCAAAGAAGCAGACACCCTTTCAATATTGCAGATACTCCAATAATTGACTATGATTAATTATGAAAACTAAAATCACATGACACGCTCACACACTTGACTGCGCGGCCCTATTAGCCGCCGCTGCTTAAAGCATGTACCTATGGGGGTGAGTACGCCGCAGTACTGAAAAAGTAATGAGCTGGTAAAACAGTGAAAGCTGAGGCCTGTTACCTGGAACATGTCTGTATTGCTGTCGTGGGTGTACTCCACCACCACCGTCTGGACTCGGGACAGAGTGTAAGAGATGCTATGCTGGTCTTTGTTGCTTATGGCCTAGGGAGGAAAGAGGGAAGGAAGGAAGGAGGGAGGGAGGGAGAGGAGGGCACAGACTTTTACTTTTGATGCTCGTACAGTAAATCAAACACTTAAAATCCACAAGAGGAAAAAAGGGCTGGGTGATATGGACCAAAAATCATATCTCGTATTTTTAGGCTGAATGGGGATACAGTACACAATATATTATATATCTCTGTATTTTTTACAAAGTGGGCTAAATGTATAGTTAGTCAAATACAACCACATTTTACTTCATTTTTATTAAAATAAGATCAAAATAAAATGCTAAGACAGGGTTTCCTTCCCTGACTATTGGTGCTTTGACATGATGAGAGTTCTCATAAATAATCCTCAGTGATGTGGATATAATGACTAAGTGGGTAAAGGCAAATAATAGAACAGCTAATTAGAACAGTGTGGTAAGTTCAGAGAATGACATCACTTTACTGTAATGCAGCCTTGAAATCCAGGAAAAGACAACGCTTATTGCCATATCACAATACTACGATATCCAAAATGTAAGACGATATCTAGTCTCATATCACGATATGGATTTAATATGGATATATTGGCCAGCCCTACTCAACACACGTAACAGAGACACACCTATGACATGTGCTCACTGATGCTTACAGGAAACAATAGAGTGAGTAGAAAGTCTAGATAGACCTAACACAGCTCTAACGTCTGAGCGGTCAAGTCCAGACCACCCACAGGACAGCCAAGGACAATCACTCTTCCAGACACTTTCAATTAGTGAGGCTAAAAGCTTTGCCTGTGTCTGTGTGTTCACGTGTGTGTGTCTGTGTGTTCACGTGTGTGTGTGTTCACGTGCGTGTGTGTGTGTGTTCACGTGTGCGAGCGAGTGAGAGTGTGTGTCCGTTGAGAATCCATTAAGCACAGATGTTAAAGCAAAATGGTTCTCACACAGAGCACACACGTTCTCGCACACACACACACACACACACACACACACACACACACACACACACACTTATAAAAACCTGTTGGTTTAACAGACTTTAGAGGATCTCTGCACGGACTTACAACTGCAGATGGAAGCAGGGTAGACGGACATGTGCTTCGCAGGACTTTGTGAGAAAACGCTCCGTTAGCTTTCACTGGACTTCTCACACTTGTTTCTCCTATAAAGCCTCAGTGTGTTCCAGTTAAACGCTCAGTAAAGAACATTGTTCAAATACCTTTTAAAAGCTTGAGAGAGCCGTATACCTGCTCTGTTCGCCTTTTTCCACCTCTCTTTAGCCGGGGAAGGTTTTGCTGAGCATGCATACTCTTTCAGCATCCTTTTCCTGTCTCGTTGGCTTGGTGTGTGTGTTTGTGTGTGTGCGCACGCGCGTGTGTGTGTGTGTGTGTGTATGTGTGTGTGTGTATGTGTGTGTGTGTTTCATTGTTTGCGGTACTTTAATATCATAGTACAAAAGCAAACACATTTTCACAATAGCTGCTTGTGGAGCTGTAAAAGCTAAATGTACCACATACTGGGTGTGTTTTATCACATCTGCAAAGAGCATGTTCTCCACAAAACTAGAAAATAAAAATAATTTTCTCATTAAGGCCAGTGTGTTTTAGCCTATAGAGTGGCTAGGTCTCATTAAGACCAGTGTGTTTAGCCTATAGAGTGGCTAGGTCTCATTAAGACCAGTGTGTTTAGCCTATAGAGTGGCTAGGTCTCATTAAGACCAGTGTGTTTTAGCCTATAGAGTGGCTAGGTCTCA
>NC_139633.1:9195056-9197556 GCF_964638095.1 Poromitra crassiceps | reverse complement strand
CATTTTTTAACACATCGGCCCGATGTTGCAATGTTAATATCGGTTATCGGTATCAGCCAAAATGTTCACATTGAGAGGAAATCTAATAGTAGTAAATCTATGATTTATGGGCTTTTCCAAATGTTTTGGAAATAAAGAAATCCATTACTTTTTCAAATGCATGTGTTTTTCAGTATGTACACAATTTGATTATCATACAAATGTGTTTTTATTAGGGCTGTGGCGATTCACTTATCTCCCGATTCGATACTATCACGATACTTGGGTGCCGATTCGATATATATCGCGATTCTTAAGTATTGCGATTCGATATTACGATTTATTGCGATTTTTGTTTCTTTTTTTCTTTTCTTTTTTCAGTTTGTTTGCTTTTTTACACTAGATTAGAACATGGGAAAAGTTGAATGATACACTAGAGACTGTATATTATATCATGAGTAAGGCTGGGCGATATAGTTAAAAACAGGGGCGGACTGGGATCATAATTCAGGCCGGGCATCAGATACCAAGCAGGCCAGGCCGATATGGGCCGACACGCGGGAAATTTGTCCGTTTGAAGTCCAATTTTACAATGAGATACACCCACTTTAACCCTGAAGTGTAATTATTACTTCAGACTAACTAATAAAGTAATAAAACCACTAGTAAACCAGTAGGCGGCGCCTGGCCTGCTGTTCAGTGAGTGGCCTGACTGCGGGCACCCATTTTTTTTTTTTTTTTTTTCGATTATCGATTCTGGAATAAAAGATCGATTCAAAAAATCGTGACATTAAAAATCGCGATACTTAAGTGAATCGATTTTTTCCCCCACCCCTAGTTTTTATACAGATCACATTGACATCTGTAAATATCAGTTATCGGCCATAAGAGCAATGTTAATATCGGTATCGGTCAAAATGTTTATATCGGTGCATCCCTAGTTATAAATGCACTGTGATAAATAGCACAGTTTTCATTCAGTACAGTAGATTTGTTGAATATCAGATTTGAATGTATCAGGTGTTGGGTTTAACTATTGAGATATTGGATATTTGGGAAAGAAAGAGATGACATTTCCATCACCTCTCCAAAATGTTCTGAATGTGCATTTCCATTTCCAAAACGTTCCCAAGTAAAACTCTAACCCTAACCCCTCCCACAACTCAAGGGAAACCAATGATACCACCAAATACTAGAAAATACAGCACGTGTTTAATACTTTGTATTCATCTTATTCTTTGCCCATACAAGGACGCTTCTTTCTTTGTTAACTCATTGAGTGCCAAGGACGAGTATGTTCGTCAATTCGTTTAGTAACGTAGAGTGCCAAGGACGAGTATGTTCGTCAATTGCGTTTTTTGACGGTGGGACGTGGATCAAAGCCAGATCCATCTCCTGTGAAAGTATGGTGGATGTTGAATGTGTAAAAGCTATTTTAGGGACCCATTAGGTGGCGACAGTGCTCTCCAGATTAGAGAAAGGCGAGGAAAAAAGAGAGAAGAAGTCATGTGGAAACGCAAATCGCATCGATATGCATGAAGCATAACGTTAGCTGTGCCTGTGAACAGCAGTCAATCTGCTGCCACAATTGAGCCCCTCCGTCTCCGCTGCGATAGCCCCTCCATATGATTTAGTTGCAGACACCAGCGTCTTTCTGAAAAGTTACATTATTCTCAGTTGGGAGGCGGCGACAGGCTGTGAAAAAGCGGGGTGCAGCGCACTTTTCAGTGCAGAGCAAACGCAGAGCAAACGCACTCGCAGCAGAGCCCCAGAGACACTCCCACGGAGGAGGAGGAGGGGGGTGGGGCACGCAGGGCACTACAGCATACAACCATTGACAGTAAACACAGACCCAGGCAGCAGGCTCGATGCACAGAGACAGGCAAACAAGCTAGAATATCTGATGCCCAGTGCCCACCAGCAGTAAATCAAGACCAGCAAGAAGGTGTAGGGTCTGCGCACGCAGGGGCCAGCGCTGCTGGTTGCAGCTAAAAAATATTATTTGGCCAAACAAAATTCCTTTGTTTTCACTGTTTTATTGAAGGAAATTATTTTTGAGGTGTCATTACATCAGAAAATATTAGCTTCAGAGTCAATGATGTGCTTGAAATGCTTCCTTTCACAAAAGGCTGAATATCTCAGATTCTAAATTGAAACGTGTGTTTTTGCTGAAATCAACCTATCTTCTCCGGCTGATAACTAAAGAACGGAAAATGATATCAATAAACTTTTTTTTGCAGATGATAGAAGAGAGTCTCATCGTTCTTTGTGCGTGTTCGATGTTTACATAGTAATATCACACAATATTCTGTGGGCCTCGAGAAATCACTGAAAACGCTCTGAAACTCTGGCACTGGGAGCGTCCGTTCTCCAAAAGTGGCTGGCACTCAATGAGTTAACATACATATTTACATACAAGGACGCTTCTGCATGACGTCATTTTGTAATCGTCTTTCCGTTTTAGACACGGAAGTAGATGACGCCTACCGTAGTCATTTTTAGACTTGCCAAAAATATGTTT
>NC_139633.1:9137556-9190056 GCF_964638095.1 Poromitra crassiceps | reverse complement strand
GCATTTTTAATGATTTCCTCTTTCGGCTTGGAACCAAAGACGCCTACGGTTAGCATTAAAAGGAGTATGAGTTGACGGGATTTGGTAAAACTTTAGTCCTTGCTTTGTTGATAGTGTAACAGACTGTTCAGTGTTGTGTTGTGTTCTATTGCGTGTGTGTGCGAGGCTGTGTATGTTCCCTCGAGGGTTGCCGTAGAACAGGATATGTGGGGAGAATTAGGTGAAGCTTGTTATAACGTTACAGCCTGGCTCTATCGTATGATATCGTGAATAGGCGGACCCGAATACTCGGCTATAATAGCTTTCCGATTCTGGCATCCCACTGCACAACACGAAGACATGTCTAGCTCGTCTAGTTTTCCAGCCACTGGAAAACTACTTGCCAGGGCTGCGCGGACTCTGTCTTTCTGCCTCTGTCATGCGCATCTGGCGCTGCGTGAAGTCAGTGTGACGTAGTCGTATAAGGGGTCTATAGGATAAAAAAGAAAAGAAAAAAAGTTGTATGTGTCCTGGTCGTTAAACAAGCGCCTCCTCTGGTCGGTCGGGGTGCCAGATTGGGGGGAGGGGAACTGGGGGGAACAACGTTGTCCTCCCATGCACTACGTCCTGCCGGAGAAAATCCTCACTGTCAGGTGAAAATAAGCGGCTGGTCACTTCACATGTATCGGAGGAAGCATGTGCTCGTCTACAACTCTCCCCAGTTCGGGAGAGGGGGTGGAGCAACGATCGGGACACCTTGGCACGGGGAATTAGCCAAGTACAATTGGGGGCGGAATAGGGGGGGGGGGTGATCTGGGGGGGATGCATGCTGACAATGAGTTTCTGTGTCAAGAGCAAGGAAAACTGCTCTCAAAAACCTTGACAGGACACACATGGTGGTGATCAAACCTGGGTGACCTGTGTGTCTGTTACGGTTCCCCTCTCTTTAACCGCTGGGCCCATCCTGCCGATAACAGGTTGTTGTCGAGTTGTTTATTTCCTACAAGTCATGACTCAACCTCGTCATCTAGCGACCGTGAGGAGAGGCAGGAGGCTGGCAGTGCTGCACGCTCTGCAGAGAGGAGAGGAGAGGCAGGAGGCTGGCAGTGCTGCATGCTCTGCAGAGAGGAGAGGAGAGGCAGGAGGCTGGCAGTGCTGCACGCTCTGCAGAGAGGAGAGGAGAGGCAGGAGGCTGGCAGTGCTGCACGCTCTGCAGAGAGGAGAGGAGAGGCAGGAGGCTGGCAGTGCTGCACGCTCTGCAGAGAGGAGAGGAGAGGCAGGAGGCTGGCAGTGCTGCATGCTCTGCAGAGAGGAGAGGCAGGAGGCTGGCAGTGCTGCACGCTCTGTTTAGAGGAGAGGCAGGAGGCTGGCAGTGCTGCACGCTCTGCAGAGAGGAGAGGCAGGAGGCTGGCAGTGCTGCACGCTCTGTTTAGAGGAGAGGCAGGAGGCTGGCAGTGCTGCACGCTCTGCAGAGAGGAGAGGCAGGAGGCTGGCAGTGCTGCACGCTCTGTTTAGAGGAGAGGCAGGAGGCTGGCAGTGCTGCACGCTCTGCAGAGAGGAGAGGCAGGAGGCTGGCAGTGCTGCACGCTCTGTTTAGAGGAGAGGCAGGAGGCTGGCAGTGCTGCACGCTCTGCAGAGAGGAGAGGCAGGAGGCTGGCAGTGCTGCACGCTCTGTTTAGAGGAGAGGCAGGAGGCTGGCAGTGCTACACGCTCTGCAGAGAGGAGAGGCAGGAGGCTGGCAGTGCTGCACGCTCTGTTTAGAGGAGAGGCAGGAGGCTGGCAGTGCTGCACGCTCTGCAGAGAGGAGAGGCAGGAGGCTGGCAGTGCTGCACGCTCTGTTTAGAGGAGAGGCAGGAGGCTGGCAGTGCTGCACGCTCTGCAGAGAGGAGAGGCAGGAGGCTGGCAGTGCTGCACGCTCTGCAGAGAGCATGATTGATAAGCACAGTCATGTTTCAACTCGTCAATACTGATCACATGGGATGCTTTATTGAGCACACCTGTGGCTTAGTTTCCCAGATCTTTTCAATGGTTTGATGGCAGCGCTGTGTCTCCTCCAAACTACACACGGCACTACAAGTTGAACTGTTCAACTTTTTGTTTTTAATGATAATAACCGTGATAAAATTCCTTACAATAACCGCAACGTTTCACATTTTCATTATCCAGCGATGCAAAGCCATGGATAGTGAAAAATGTGACAAATACCAGGACAGACATAAAATCATTCACTTAAAGTGGCCTATTTTGGGATTCCTAAAGGTGACTAGTTTGCATCCCTGATTATCATTAAAACCGTGGTACCGTGATTACCATAATTACAGTGCTTTGAAAAACATGGTAAATATCTTCCATCATCAACCAAAGTTGGCAACCGTCTCCCAGATGCAAACGTGCAGCCTTGGAGAAATTATTTCAGTGAATGTATCAATCCTTTTTGGGTCAGAGTTTTCAATATAAAACTTGGCGAAATGATTTCTGTGAGTGTATTAGTACTTTTTGAACATTTTCAGCACATTTTAACAAACCGTGATAATACCGATTACCGTGATAATTTTGGTCACTATAATCGTGATATGAAATTTTCATATCGTTCCATCTATAGTCCATCAATAATTTTAGCTACGCCACACATTACGTCAATGTCAGACAGAGGATCAGAGCAATGACTTTGTCTTCCATATCCCTTTTGTCACTCAGGGTTAACTAGCCAATGCTAATTTCACGGTCACATAGCAACGAGGATGATGTATCTCCTGCTCGCCCTGTTATTAGCGACGCTCACAGCTACGCTTTGCGTTTCAGCCTCCTGTCCTGACTCCTGTGTAATCACAGCCTTATCAGCACATCACCAGAACAAAGGCTAATGCTAATGCTAGTGGATACTGTAGGCTGCCCTGTATCACTCGATGTACAGTATGGGTAAGAGCATAGCACTAATACTGCCAAGGTTAGGGGTTCAATTCCCACCGTGGCCACACATACTCAAAAAGCATGCACTCCCGGTACTCTCAGGGGCTTTGGAGTGACCAGACGGGCTCGGCCATAATTGAATATCATCGTTGATCGCCTTTCAGAGAAATCATATCGAGATGATGTGGTGATTAACAAGATTTTGCATACGTCGTGAGTCATATCGTGATATATATTGATATACGTTAAAACAATCTTTGATTATTAATGATATTGATTTTCAACCATATCGCCCAGCCCTAATGTCCAGCAAATGGCAGATGTTTGTTATTAATTAAAAACACAATGTTAATGTGTTGAAGATTTAAACCTAGAACAGTCTACAGTGCGCAGCGGCTACATCAATCGTTGAGCAAAAACGGTCCTGGGCCTGACCTCCAAGCAAACCTTACGAGCGGAAAACCCAGAGCAAAGGGGAAAAGCGGGGTTTCTCCCTTGTAAAGGCAGAGAACAACCTTTTACTGCTCAAAGACTTTTTCCACTAGGAACATTTCCACGGCCATCATCCAGACAATACCGCTGCAGCACAAGCCATAACAGACTGAGTGAGTCAGCTGTGTGTCAGTGTGAGACATGCAGAGTGTGTGTGTGTGTGTGTTTGTTTCTGCATGGTATGTGTTAGAAAAAGAAGCTGTGCATGTTCTGAGTGTTTGTGTAGTACATGTGTTTATGTGTTTGCACGTGTGTGTGTGCGTGCGTGTGTGTGTGTGTGTGCGTAAGCGCGTGCGTGCGTGCAGGGTGTGTACGAGTCTTTCCGACATGTGCATTCCTCCGTGGAGTGGGCTGGGATGGGGAGTGGAGTGGAATAGCCCATTGGGGAATAAACAGGAGACTGACAGAGATAAAGGAAGTCCTTCACTGTCAGATGTTATTGGAGAGTGAGTGTGTGTGCATGTGTGTGTGTGTGTGTGTGTGTGTGTGTGTGTGTGTGTGTGTGTGTGTGTGCGTGCGTGTGCGTTTGTATGTCTTGCATGCTGAGGATGAGGGTTGGGGTGAAGGGTTTTTCCTACAGCTGAGAGAGCAGTTAAAACAAACCTCTCTCTCTCTCTCTCTCTCTCTCTCTCTCTCACTGAGAGCTGGGGGAAGTAAAGGGAACGCTGAGGTGTGGAAGATGAGGGAAAACGTTTGTCGTTAGCTGTGCTTTCCGGTCACCAAATTTGCCTCATCTCAGGATATAACGTTTATCATTATATCGTTTTTATATCACAATATATCAATTAATCTGATCAAACACATCCTCCAACCGAGACAATTCTCATAACTCAAAATATTATATTTTGGCCACATTTGCCAACCCCTGGAAGTAATTTGGACCAATTCTTAGTCCAACTCTTTGCACACCATTCCCTTGTGTGTGTGTGTGTGTGTGTGTGTGTGTGTGTGTGTGTGTGTGTGTGTGTGTGTGTGTGTGTGTGTGTGTGTGTGTGCGTGGGTGCGTGTGTGCGTGTGTGTGTGTGTGTCTATCATGGACAGTACAAGTGTCTATGTGTGATCACTTGTTTGTGTTGCCTGGTTGCTACTGGAAAAGCTTTCCCATTTCCTTGTTTGGGTCATTGCACTCTTTTACACCGCCTTGCAACATCTTGTTGTCAGCTTGTCATCATGAATCATTGGGAGGCGTGGCTTCTCTCCACCACTACTGATGGATCAAAAATAAATGACTTCTAAAACTCCATCACTATCTCCAAAGCGCTAGAAGCCATCGTTCTTGTTCTCAGAGTTGTTGTCGCCGTTATTTACGGTTTTCCCCAGGTTGCGTGGGTCGACTGCATTTTTCTTCGGGCAAATTCCACTTAATTGCTAGTATGCCGCCACCTTAAGCGGATAGAGAAAAAGAGGAGGACATCTTTATGAATCTAGAGTGGACTCTGAGGAGCTGCTTACCCCAGCACAATGAGCTCTCCGTACTTCACTGGCACTTTGGTGGAGGCGGTGGTGGTGGAGATGTTCTCTTGCTCCGGGGAGAACATTGGGCACGGCTGGCTGAGGTTTTGGAGGAGGGTGAGATGCGACAGGGTGACGGCTGGGAGGGGGGGAGGAGAGGGGGGGTACGGGGGCAGGAAGGGGGAGAGGATGGGGGGAGGGAGGGGGAGGTGCTGGTCAAACGGAGCACAGGGGAGGAGGAGGAGGAGGAGGAGGAAGGGGAGGGGTCAGCTGAGCCTCAGCTCCGCCCTCTCATGCTTCATGTGTCTGTCGGTCGCAGCGCTGCTTGTCCTGCCCTGCAGAGAGAGGAAGAGAGGATTTGAGATGAGTTTGTTGTCCACACAAGCTACGGTAATTGGGATCTATATAGGTTTGCTTCAGGTTTTAATTTCCTGACAGAATGTGATGCTTCTGGTCTGTGTGCCAATAGAAATGCCCACAGGCAGTCCAAACATTAACACAGCTCTTAGTCACAGGAACTTTCCAACAAGCCGTGAGTAGAAAAACAAATAAACACAATGTGTTTTTTTCTGAAGCCCTATAGTCAATTCTTCCCTGCCAGACACAGGTTTTGCTCATAGGCACCACAACAGCACACACTGAATTATATTAAAAGGGAGCAAGCGGGCAATGTTTGTTCTCTGTTCTGTTTAAATTTTTGTCCCACTGATGATATCATAGGCATTGTGACATCACTGATGACGTCATCAGACGTCATAAGACGGATGTCATCAGTGATGTCCAGTGTTTCCCATACATAAAGGAATTTGTGGCGGGCCGCCACAATAATATTTTGACCGCCACAATAAGATGACCAAAAAGATGACCAGTGCACCTGAACGCAACATGCAAGATATCCGCTGAATAAGTGTCCAATAAATGTTCATGTCATTCTGGCCAATACTTCTGTTATAGCATTTCAGTCTGGAATATGGAATATCTTTCAATAATCTATGATTTAGCTGCTAAATTGTCAAATACCGCCATCTGCTCGCTACCCAGGCACTTATGTATGTACTTAACCTAACTAACTTAACCTAACTATCCGGTGTGCACAACACTGTCAGCCTAAACTCCGGCTGACACCCCAAAAACCTACAATCCGCTACAGAAAAATGTATATTGTTTGTTTATTAACTGGCCCCTCGCCTTCTATCATTTCACGAAAGTGGCAAAGCAAGTTGAGTATCCCTGACCTATAGGGAGAAATTTAGTTTGTCATTGTAAACCCACAGCACAGTAATTATGACATGTTCTTCATAGATCTAGCCTTTTAATTTAGCTCTTAAGCTTTCTCAAAGTACACCAAATTCATGCATTTTACTTTAAAATGTTTAAAAAAATGTCGCAGGGGGGTATGCCCCCGCACCCCCCTAGGGGGTCTGCGGTCCCCCACCACAAATTCTCAAAATCCTGTGGGATACACTGATGTCATAGGAGCAAATCATCTTATGACTGATGATGTCATAGGCATTGTGACACTCAAGCAATTGTGGCACAGAGCAGAGCAGACAGCAGCATGCGGTCATTTTAGACAGCAACATTGAGTGTAACATCATCAAAACATCAAAATAACCAAATCACAATTTAATTCCAATGAAAGACAATACACAATAATATAGAACTATCGCCCAGATCGATTTTCAAATTATTCCATGTAAACCGGGTTATTCAGAGACATCTGACTCAATACACTGTGTTGTGGGGCGGTTCCGAACTGCCACCTTCCGTTTGTGCGATGGTTTCCCAAACCACTACAGCGCCTATACTGTCCCATTTGAGAGAAACTGGTGTCGGTTGGTTTCATGCTTTGCTTTCATGTGTAGGTTATGCAGGTACGAGGTACACAACCACACCACCGCACGCACACCCACACATGTTTCAACTGATCACAACAACGGTTTCAAACAGCACGGCCTTCATTCTCAGTAGCATGACGGACATGACTGTCAGGTCGGCTGTGCCGGTGCGTGTGATCTACTCTCCTTGCAGGCGGAGGAGGTGGGTGTCAGGAAATGCTGACTTCAAGTGCAAGTTTCTCAAATACACACACACACACACACACACACACACACACACAAACAGGAAATCAGAGAGAAAGAGAGCATGTGTGAGAAAAGGAGAGGATGGACTTCCTGTCCCGGGCGAGCTGAGGAGCATTCCCGTGCAGACGCGACATCACAGGTTCCAGTTTGACTTCACGACCTCTCTATATAGGTCAGCCCCTCTCCCACCCACTGCTGCACACTAGACAAAAAAAGCACAACAGAGATATGCCGCAGATATACAAATCTTTAAAAAAAAAAAAATAGTTTAAAAGAAACATAAACATCCTCTCTTCATCACACAAGTTCCAGGCAGTTCTTCCTTCTCAAATGAAGCAGAATGTTCCTCCTACAATTCCCAGGGTGCCTCTTTGCCGGGAGAACGAAGAAGAAGAACCACACACACACATGAATAAGACATGATGGGAAGTAGAGTGTATTGATGTTGGGTGTGTGTGGGTGTGGAGGGTGTGTGGATGTGCAGGGTGGGTGGGTGTGGAGGGTGGGTGGGTGTGGAGGGTGGGTGGGTGTGGAGGGTGTGTGGGTGTGGAGGGTGTGTGGATGTGCAGGGTGGGTGGGTGTGGAGGGTGGGTGGGTGTGGAGGGTGGGTGGGTGTGGAGGGTGTGTGGGTGTGGAGGGTGGGTGGGTGTGGAGGGTGTGTGGGTGTGGAGGGTGTGTGGGTGTGGAGGGTGGGAGGCTGGCTGGTGGGTTTTGTTCCCCATCATCACTCTCACTGAGCCTGGATCAGTGGAACAGCAGGAGGTCCTGAGTCCCACCGGACTGAGTGGGAGAAGTTCAGATGGAGGGTTTCCAAGTAAAGTACCGCAGGATGAATGAGTCCGGAAAACATGGCTGCTAACACTTCCGGCTCGTAGCGGGGAAAAGGCAATGAGATTTACAGTATGTATGGGAATTTCAGTTCAATGCATGAAATAAGGTCTGTGGTTAACAAAAGTATTATGAAACGGTGAAGTTTGTGTTCACTTTTATGACTTTTGACTTTTTGCGTTTTCTGAAAATCGCGTAAAGAAATAAACAAATTTCACTCTTCAAAAGCCATAACATTGTTCCTCATTTGTGAAGATGAGAGAGTGCACTGTGTGAAAATATTGCAGCCCAGTTTGTCCAAGAAGTGGAAACTAGCACAGATAAAAGTCATCCGCTGACAACCAAAGAAACGTGTACATACAGTGCTTCAAAAGGTTTCGAGAGACGCCCACGACAAAGCAACCGAGGTGGTTTCAACGCATGGTTTGATCACTGGATGGCAACTGTCCCGTGTGAACCCGCGTAACATTTGTGCCCAGCTGACATTTCAAACAGTCATCTACTCCTGGATTGTCTAGCGAACACGTTGAAACATTGGCCCAAAACACATGCAGCTCTGTATTCTGTCTATTTTCAACTTACCCCCATGCAAGTAGAGAATCAGGTAAGGTTTGTTGTCCACAACAATCCCAGAGATCGCCAGAAGAAGTACATTGGCGCTTTCTCCAAAACAACTGAAGTTTCTGGAGGAGACCAGTCTTCAGACCAGGCTGCAAAACATCTCTTGAAGCCAACAGATCCCAAAGTATAACACCCACATGATTTACCCCATTATTTAGCTGAAATCACCACTCGCAAATTTGATGAAAACACACCGAAATTATTTTGATCACATTCCTTTTCAAATTTTTCTGGGGGCAAATTCTTAAATGTCTTTTTTTGTATTTTAATGATGTCGCCATTCCCAATTGGCTTCAATCAAAGGTAAATTAGTGTTCACCTTGGACACATGGGTTAGCTTGGACACTAGTCTTTGCACGCAGGCAGCCGTAAACAACTAGAAACAGCTGCAAGATGGAGAGCCTGAACAGGTTTTTACACTTTCAGTGGCTTTCTCAAAATTACACACATACTGATACAGTAGGCTGAAGATTAAAGGGTGCAAAGTCTACCGTCAATAGAGAGGCAAAGTGAACGTCACTTCCTGCTTCAGCACTGTACCAGAGATTTTCTTCCGCAATTTATTTTCCCGTAGACATTTCGTAAAATGCTTATAAAAATGGTTTTACTTGGTCAAACCAAACGGTACATGTATATTTAGTATCGGGAGAGACCATAGAACATTTCACTACAGACCAAAACATAAAAAACAACATCGAAAAAATATTTTCTTTAAATCCGCATTTTCTTTTAACGTTTTGGTCCGAGTGAAATGTTATGCGATCTCTCCTGTTTCTAAATATATCTGAACCGTTTGGTTTGAACAAGTAAAACTATTTGTATACGCTTTTGACAAAATGTCTATGGGAAAATAAATGGCGGATGAAAATCTCTGGTACAGTGCTGAAGCAGGAAGTGACGTTCCACTTTGGCTCTCTATAGTGTTCTGTTGCCCTTGTACCAAGTGTGTCAGCATGTACTGAGAAGGTTGTCAATATTTCTTCATATAGCCTCAAATTCCCCCCAAATAAGATTCCTGTTATTGTACTTGGTGACTCGGATTCTATGAATAGTGTGTTGACAGGAAAGGGGAGCCTTTTGCTTTTCACTGGTTTCCCACCCACAGAACACACAACACACGGTGCCAATCACTCTGAGCAATCTGTCAATCCACTGCACAAACATAGTGGAGTTCTAGATTATACAGAAGCCACCTCCTTGCACTCTGTGTGCACACAGACACTGAGACAGAACAACCCCCCCCCCCACACACACACACACGTTCGACCCCTTTACACACACTTTCAACCACAGACACACACACACACACACACACACACAACCACTTTCTAGCACTCAGAAACAGGAAGTTTGGCAGGAGGAGAACATAATAGCCTCTGTACGGAGTGTAAGTGCCATTTTCCAGGAAAGTCTTTGCAGAAAAACACTTGTGTACTTGAATGTGTGAAAAGAGGTCGAGCGAGACTCGTATCAGGGGATGCAACTAACACATCAGTCCAATGGTAAATGGTAAACAACAACAGAAGCTGTTTTGGTCTGATGGTTATTTATTGAGAATTAGTTTGAATTTGTCCGTCAACCGATTTCATTGTGTAGTGTTAAATACAAGCTTGGCTAAATGAAAACATGCCAAACCAAAAAGACTCCTAGAGGGGATACCGGTAAGAAAATAATGGAATAGGACATTTCAAAGACAAAGCCTGGAGCAAAAAGTATTATTAGAGAATCAGTTAGCCTGAATGCCAACTTGGATGTCTTTAACTTCCACTCCATTACTGAGCAACGGCATCAAGCAGAAAGTCACAGGTTCATATGTGGGTGGCTGATGGATAGAGAGACAATGCCCCGGCCATGACTGAGGTTAGCCTACACATATTATTCAAACTCCAAACAGCTGATTTTCGACCATAAGTGCATCATCACATCAGTAAGCTTGCGAGGTAGCTGGATTCGCGCAAACATCATGACATCACAATCACACGACAAATCGATCTTGCCCCTGGCCTGAACCACTTGAATCTGAACCACCAGTGGTTCGCACCAATCAGCATCCTATGAGGCAGCTGGGGGCGGGCTTTAGTGCGACACCAGCGAGAGTGAGCCTGTGATAGACATGATAGACAGATGTTCACGAAACCGTTTCAAGAGCGACTCCTTCCCAGATGCTTATCAGTGAAAACAAACCATCTGGCAGCGTGAGGTTACATCATCAGGGCAGGAAGAAATCTCACACACACACACACACAAACAGGAACAAAATCACACCAGTGTTTCCCCTAGAAAAATGTTCAGGCCTGGAGGGATTTCGAAACGTACCCTGACCGCAACGGTGGGGGCCCCCCGCTGGCGACGCTAAACTTTTAGCTAAACCTGTTTGCATCTATGTTGGCAATGGCATCCCAAGTATCATCATACTATTATGGGATGCGATGCAAACAGTTGTATTATGGGATGTGCGTTTCCCAGGCAACGACACACGTTGACACATTTTGGAACCGCGCTGCACGCTGGCACAATGCTCCTAAAAGCAAAATGCTTATTGTTTTGAATGATTTGGCATCTTCTATTACTGTCAACACTGTCAACACCAGTATTGTTGTATTGTAATAATACGGTATGCCATAAAGGTTTATTGAAAGTTTTGGGAGAGCAGGAAAAAGAAATCTTAAAAGAAATTTAAAAAAAGATTCTGGCCTGGCGGGGGCGCTGTTGGCCTGGCAGGCCTGTAGAATGGTAGGGGAAACACTGCACACACTGTGACACCTTGAGCGATGTATGGGTTTTTGACCTGCTGATGACTTCCCCCCTGTGTGTGCTAACTCACTTAGCGGATCTATATTCAGTTTTTTCACACCAGCACTTCAGTGAAGCTCCATGAGCTATAAACAGCTTCTAACAGGCCTCCTCACACACACACACACAGCGAGCGAGAGGGAGAGCAGAAGAGGGTGGAGGCGAAACGGGCAATAATAAGTGAAAAAGGGGACAGATCTCGTTATTAAATAGTCACATGGGAATTTGTCTTTGAAGGCAGCGCAAGAAAAAAGAAACTGCAGACAGAGCAACACAGTGCAGCTCAGCCAACGCACACGTCACACGGCGGTTCATCCATTCGTAGCGTATTTAACTTACACAGAGGCAGCTCATTTACTGCCTCCAGTAGCCTCGCGTTGACATTTCCAAACAGCTTTCAGCAGTCAAACGCTAAGCGCTAAGCGGTAGCAACAAGGTCGTGAATCTTTTTGGCTTTATTGACGGAGGCCGGTAAAAAAAAAACGGCCTTGGGGAAGGATGGTTTATTCTGCACGGAGGCAAAAATAAATAAAGCGAAACTGAAGACGCTGATGAAACTGAAGAGGGAGCAGGGAGAACGGGGAGGTGGAGATGAGTACGTTTCAAACTGTAAAACTGGATGCAACCCTGAGCCACAACCTGCTCCCCTGACAAGAGGTTAATGGCATTGGAGGTGCATGCATATTAAAACAGTATGTAGTGTGCGTATTAAAACAGCATGTTGTGTGCATGTAAAACAGCCTGTTTGCACACAGTTGCGTCGGGGGAACATTGATTTTTCTCTATGGATCCAGAGTGTGAAAAATAGGTGTGAGTGCTTTGGGTCATGGTATTGAACACGTGTCCAGAGTGCTGAATGTCCTCCCTGTGTCTCTACTCCACTCTGTTGCCCGAGTTCCTCTCAGACAGGCTTCCATCACAACCAACAGCCTGGCGTCCATCTTTCCTTCTCCTGAGACGCTCAGGACCGTTCATTTACTAAAACCCCACCATTATGGCAAAGTGCCACGCATATAATATTATTTTAGCACTAAAACTTAGAAACCTGTTAAGTGGACCAATTATGGATGGATGCCAGGATATTAACTTATTTTGTTCATGTAAAAAAAAAATAATAATAATAATCTATGGTTAGGAGGAGGTTCTATAATTTAATGACTAAAAATGTTCTGATTTGTTAGAATAAAAATGGCACATCCAAATAAAAGGCCCCGTATTCTTAACACGTTCTTTTAATACTGCCGATTTGTAAAATTTCATGTGTTCTTCAAAGTTTACTTTTCATAGAACCTTTGTGAAAAGGTTCTTTACAGCAGCAACAAGGGTTCTGCTATGATACAAGCCTGAAGAATCATATAGGTTGAGGCAATGTCTCGTCATAGACGCAGTTTTAGCTGGCTCAACCTGGCTGGGGGCGTGGTCAGGGTGGGGTAAATCCTCCCCCGTTCTATCCATTCAGCAAAGTTAGAATGTAGCTGCTAGCCCAGCCCAGGCAGACACGATCGGGGATTTAATCACCGCAGTAAACGCACATCTGAATAGACGTCTCTTGTGTTCTGCTCTAGAATCCCCAAACCTGTAGTGTAGAGCCACAGCACCTTCAGCCATCAGCCGTATAACATTTTGTGGCCGTTCACACACACACATGCCGACTGTCTCTATTGCTTGTAAAGATGGCCATAGCTCAATTGTTAGAGCGAGGCATTCACAAGCAAGGGTGGAGCAGGTTTACATTTCTACTAGGACCACCTAGGCTAAGCACTCAGTAGTGCAAGGCACTTTGGATGAAGGTGTGGACCAAATAGAGTAGACTTTCCACAGGGTTGGTTGACTGCCTGCCCCCCCCCACAGCTCTCTCTCAATCCGTGTGGCCTGAAAGGTGTGGCCTGACAGGTGTGGCCTGACAGTGGAGAAATGTTCTCCCCTGATGAGTTGCCTGTCCTTCCTTTCTTCCTTCCCTGCCTCACTCATTTCCTGCTCTTCACGCCCTCCATACCATTCCTCTCTCCTCATTCCTACCTGTTGCCATGGGAGACCAGCTGTTTGTCCAAGTGTGTGTGTGTGTGTGTGTGTGTGTGTGTGTGTGTGTGTGTGTGTGTGTGCGCGCACGCACGTGTGTTTGAAAGAGAGAGAGAGAGAGATGGGTTCATCATGGCGATCAAAGTGCAAAGAAAGTTTCACTACCCCCAGGGCATGCTTCCCTCACACACTGTGTTCCATGTGTATTACATATGGGTGTGTGTATATTGTTTGACCGGGGATTGTGTGTGTATGTATCGTTTGTCTGTGCATTGTGTGTGTGTATTGTTTCGTTTGACTGTGTGTGTGTGTGTGTGTGTGTGTGTGTGTGTGTGTGTGTGTGTGTGTGTGTGTGTGTGTGTGTGAGTGAGAGAGAGAGGCAGGCAGGCAGGAAGGGAGAGAGAGAAAAAGAGAGAGAGTCTGATCCTGACTAAGCTCTCAGCCTCGGCAACTCTGCGTGACACAGAGCTCGGAGTGGACGCCTGCCAACCGCTGCTTAGCTACGGAGACACACAGTCCTACAACAATAGATCTGGAGCTGGGTGCGAGCGGCCGGGCGATCGAGCTGGGGTCGCGGGCGGGCGAGTAAGCAGGGGTCGCGGGCGGGCGGCTTGTGACGGACATGCTGCCGACAGCAGGAGTAGCAGCCTCACACGTAGCAGAGACACCTGCCACAACAGAACGTGGCAGATGGCACAAAGTACAGGCAGATGCTGCACAGAGGAACACAAACACACACAGTCAGTCTCCATATGAACATGGAAGAAAACAGCTTAGGGGAGGTAACAGCTGCGGGCCTCCTTCTCAGTGCACTGCCCGGGCGAGCAGAGCTCCAGTGTGCTACCAGTGAAATTGTCCTAATTTGGCACTTTCCAAAGAGCAACACATAGCCATGCCATGCCATGCCCTACTGTAGGAAATGGAGCCTGCGTCAATTTACCATGTCATTTCCCCTGAGTTATAATGGAGCTCTCAGCAGGGCTGGAGGCCTGGACAATGGGGTCGTGTTGGGCTAGAAGGTGGGACCCGCTGGAAAAGGGCTGGCGTCAGGTAAGTGTGACACACTTTCAGCTTCACAGGGCACAAACCAGCAGAAGAACCTGAGGCTGCGCTTCTCAGCCGGGGGGGGATTCAGGACCCAAAAGTAGGTCATGAGATACTCTGACAGGGTCACACAGACAAAGAGGAACCCACAGAGGGGAAGATGATGTTACCCAATCAAATGTACTTGATGTAGGTTCTGATACTGTACAGAAGCAGCCAACAAACACTGGTCTAAACTGCAAAAATAAGATGTATATGATGGCAATAATTCACCGCACAATTTAGTCATTGAAGGATTCAAGAGATTAAAGATGAAAAAGCTGAATTTCCGAGAGCGATGTGGCCAAGGCAGGAAGTGCACTCTTGGCAAACAGGATTGCCGCAAAGTGGCTGACAGGAAACACTCAGAAAAAAACCAGATCAAAAGGGAAAACATGAGATAGACTCAAGTAGAACCACAAACATCAGCGAATGGGGCCAGACAGAGCGTTGAGCGAGCAGAGGTGAGAGCCCGGGTCAGGTCAGGAGAGGAGAGGAGAGGTCAGGTGAGGAGAGGTGAGGAGAGGAGAGGTCAGGTGAGGAGAGGTGAGGAGAGGTCAGGTGAGTAGAGGAGAGGTCAGGTGAGGAGAGGTGAGGAGAGGAGAGGTCAGGTGAGGAGAGGTGAGGAGAGGAGAGGGTGAGGAGAGAGGAGAGGAGAGGAAAGGAGAGGAGAGGTCAGGTGAGGAGAGGTGAGGAGAGGAGAGGGTGAGGAGAGAGAAGAGGAGAGGAGAGGAGAGGAGAGGAGAGGAGAGGAGAGGAGAGGAGAGGAGAGGCTGATACGGCCTGAAAAGGAAACCAGGGCCTTGGTTTGAGCGGCCTCCGTGTTGGCTAGCTGCCCAGCGCTAGGACAGCATCTACTGTGTGCAGCGGTAGTGATACTCCCCCGCTGAAGTGGGTCAGCAGATCAATAAATAATAACAGGTACAGGAGTGAGTGAGCTGTGACCGAGAGGGGATGGCCAATCGCCGTTTTTTGCCAGACACACGGGACAGATTACTTGTCCATTGTTTTGTGAAATGTCAATAAAAAACTGGATGTCCTCTCCCAGGCGAAGCAGTTCAATGGTGTATCATCATTTTTGTTCTCTGTTCATATTAAGACTGAAACATATTTCCTTTGGAATGCTTGCTTTTTGTTAAAAACAAACAAGATGTCGTGCTAAGAGTGCAGTAAAATGTTGCGCAAATCATCAAGGGCATCATCAAAAGCTCATGGTCAACAATTTGATTATCACGATGAAAATATCGAGCAAAATAACCAGAATGATCATTTAATCTTTAAAGGGATAGTTCAGATTTTTTTGAGGTGGGGTTGTATGAGCTACTTATGGATAGTCAGTCAGTGAGAGCCGGGGGCACAGACGCAAAGCAAAGCTGCTGTGAGGGGCCAGCAGCAACACATATTGTAGCCACCTAAAAGAAGGCCCACCTAAACAAATCAATCGGTTTAAGTGTAACGGCGCAGTGTTGCCTCCAGGGTGTCTCTCAGCAGTGTTGCCTCCAGGGTGTCTCTCAGCAGCGGTGGCCGAAGGCCGGGAGCCTGGCGGGGTGTGTGTGTGGGGGGGGCGTGGCTACGGTGGTTAAGCGCGTGTCGTACGACGACGCCGGCGCAGAGAATTGCACGCATTTACTTTCCTATAACAGTTTGTGCTGCTTTGCACAATTTATTTCTCTATAAAAGTGATGTTATATAAAGTAATGTTTGTAGCATCTGGAACTTCATGCTGCTTTTCTTGCCCAGGTCATTTTGAAGCAGCAGGATTTAGCAGCGGTGGGCGGCCGCTACTAAATCCACTGCTACAAAAATGATCGATTATCTCCAAAATATGTTTAAAAACAATGTAAAGAGCTACTGACCTTCTGCCTGCTGGTAGACGACTCTTTGCACAATCGTGCTTGCAAAGAAAGATGCAGACAACTAAAAGCCAACGTAATCTAGGCCAAAGTTAATGACAACAGTTGAAGAAGCGAGGGCAGGAGGGAAAATAAGCTTATCTTATTACTTGTGGCTGCAGTGATCTTAGTCACCACCCTTGTGGAGAAGGTCATCAGATACCTAACCAGGCCGTATAGCTGGCTCGCCTCTCACCGCATCCTCAAACACGCTTCATGTTCCCTGTGAGGCCTTCAAGTTCCCTGTGAGGCTTTCATGTTCCCATGTTCCCTGTGAGGCTTTCATGTTCCCATGTTCCCTGTGAGGCCTTCATGTTCCCTGTGAGGCCTCACAGGCCTTCAAGTTCCCTGTGAGGCCTTCATGTTCCCATGTTTTCCCTGTGAGGCCTTCAAGTTCCCTGTGAGGCCTTCATGTTCCCATGTTTTCCCTGTGAGGCCTTCATGTTCCCTGTGAGGCCTTTATGTTCCCTGTGAGGCCTTCATGTTCCCTGTGAGGCCTTCAAGTTCCCTGTGAGGCTTTCATGTTCCCATGTTCCCCGTGAGGCCTTCAAGTTCCCTGTGAGGCCTTCATGTTCCCTGTGAGGCCTTCATGTTCCCTGTGAGGCCTTCAAGTTCCCTGTGAGGCCTTCATGTTCCCATGTTTTCCCTGTGAGGCCTTCAAGTTCCCTGTGAGGCCTTCAAGTTCCCTGTGAGGCCTTCATGTTCCCTGTGAGGCCTTCATGTTCCCTGTGAGCGTTCCCTGTGAGGCCTTCATGTTCCCTGTGAGTCCACCTGTGTTCTTCAAAAGCTCACAGACAGCATTTCCAAAAGCAGCAGCTTCAAGTCTCTCACTGCCTTCCCTCCTCCTCAACCTCCAGTCCTTTCATCTCTGCATCCCTTGTGACAGATGCTTTTGTCTACACAATGGCACACATGCTATCGGATCGATGTTTGTACCGTTTTCTTTAATCATTTTCTTCCATCTTCACGCCTGAGGCTTGAAGATGAAAGGGAGGAACTCGTTTCTAAGCACTTCTCTCTCTCTCTCACTTAGTTAAAAAGAGGTCAGATTAGTTGTAGGCCTTAAGCCAAAACCCGCTACCAAAGAGACAGACAAATATTTTCTCTAATAACATTGGGTTACGGCTGCTATCAAGGAATAAATAATGGCGAGATTATCTCTTGAAATATACTATTGACTCATTCCCTGACAACCTAAAACAGAGCTGAGAAAGGCTACGGAAAGTGCACACCCATAATGTGAGGTGCTTGCTTCAGTGTTGTGAGTGGAATGTCAGCAACAATAAAGGTTTATTTATGTGTGTTACTATGCTTCAACTTTAACACGTTCAACATAGCCTCACAAAGAGGCTTGGTCTCACTCTGCTTGGCCAGACGGAGAAGTCACACCTAACATTCATGCTCAAACTGGCACAGGACATTGCCGGCTGTGAGACACAGTGGTGTTTAGCAGCCAGGACCAGCAGGGCAACAGGATGGGCTAGTTAGGGGATGGTGGGGGGAGGCCATCATTCAACTGGAAGCCCGGGTTCAAGGCCCCTTAACAGCAAGCGTCTGCCCTGCTGGAGTGTCCTGGAGCAAGACTGAATCCGTAACCATGGGTCTCTATTCTGAAGCCAGCCCTGCACTCTGACCTTCTGTGGAGGGTCGTAAAGTCTTTCGAGAATTTCTACTTTCGGGGATCGACAGCAAGCCGCCGTGTGCTGTTGCAAGTCTGCAGAACAAATGCATGAATAAAGCCACACACACACGCTGTGTGCTCTACCCAAGCACCTAATAAAAACCCACTTGCAGCACGCCCGAAGGGACTCCTATTTATTTAGTAGACGAGGAAGGCCTGACTACAAGGAAACATGATATTACTGTATTTTAGCCATGACAGAGAGAGGGAGGGAGGGAGGGAGGGAGTGTGGAGTTAATTTCCAGTACAACTTAGAAAATGTTTGGGAGAGAGGGAAAAAAGCCTTTGATGCTGACACCTGTAGAAGAGATGCCACGCGACACGTTTCTGTGTTACCTTTGCTTTTTTTGGTAACGCCAGTGTCAAACCTGCTGCCGCCCCACCCTCACTCTCTCCTCTGACATCCAAGCCAAGTTTCTAGGCTCTGCTCCAGGTTCAGTTACATAAGTTCCTGTGTATCGGTGTATAGGTTTCTAGGCGCTCGTTCCAGATTCAATAGCATAAAGGATAGTTACATAACTCCTGTGTATCGGTAAAGTGGCACGCTGACGAACCCAACCCAAGGGATTATTACTCTGTATAAATAATGCCCTATCAAAATGTAACAGGGAGCGCCAGCAGCATTCAAAGGTAAATGACAACAGTAAGAAGACGCCACCTTTGGCAAAGAGACTGGGAGAGAGCCTGCAGATATGACTTGAGCAGTGAGAGACTGCGCATGAGACAACTGTGTCTAGTAGCTAGTAGCTGTGTGCATGCACAGGCAACACAAAGGGGTTTCAGTGTTTCACAATGGAGATGGTTTACTCACAGCAGCAGTCCCAGACCAGACGCCCATGTCTCCTCACTGCTACAGTGGAGAACTGTCTGGCTTTGTGTGTGTATATATATATATAGCTGCTAGTAATTAAGTCAAGACATGAGCTTGGCTGCTGGAGAATGATACACCCTCAGCTCCACCATCATCATCCACAGACACTCTCTCACTCATTACCACACTCACCTCCCCAAGGGTTTCATTTCCTGCATTGTGTTAATATATTGTTTTATCTCCCTTCTTGTCATTTCTTTGATCTTAATGTCGCTCGCTCGCTATCATTTTCTGCCATCATGTCTGGGTTAAGTTTAGGGATGCACGATAGTTATCGGACAGATACGTATCGGACCCGATATCAACAATTATGACGTCATTCAGATAAATCCGATAACGTTATTAATAGCTCCGATAATATATAATATTTTTTTGGGGTCAAACAACTGCGGTGTGGGTGGATTGGGATGAGCGCGTTTGTTTTTTTGTAGGCCCCTCCCGTTTTACCAGTACAATGGTATCAGTGATTGTGTGTGGTTTAGGAAGGGGTTGTTTTTCCACAAATCCAGCGCTCCCTATCTCCAGCGTGATGACGTAATGGCCTCAACGTCCCAGAACAACAGCAGTGCACGCTGGCTGAGCAACAGAGCATGGTAGGAGGGATACAACGAACATGGCGTCGGTAGTTTGGGACTTTTTTAAAGTTTCTGAGGAAAGCGCTTCGCTTGCCATTTGCAATAAATGCAAGTCAGAAGTTCCACGAGGAGGGAAAAAGGCATCGAGCTACAACACATCCAACTTAATAACACCTGAAACATCGCCATGGTGTGTTAAACGCATACGAGGAAGCGAAAGCGTTGCCCACTTGAATACTGGAGGAGCAACCAGTCCCGTTACGAGCGACTGTCTCAGCTTGCTCGTAAATATCTGTCAGCACCATGCACCAGTGTTGACTCTGAACGCTTGTTTTCTGCCGCTGGAAACGTGATGACGGAGAAAAGAAACCGACTGCTATGCGATAAGGCAGAGAAGCTCCTCTTCATAAAAAAAAATCTCCCACTGATCCACCCAGAGTTAAAACAAGTAGAAGTAGTCGAAAAAGAGTAGCGATGCAGGGCCACACCCCCCCCCCCCCCCCTCTCTGTCTCTCTCTGAGAGAATGCAGTCAATGCACTTTTTCAATTTGTTTTGTTTACATGTAGAGACAGGTCTGACTGTCCTGTCAGTATTTCATTTGAATCCTTGGCTTATTAAGAATTGCTAATTGCAACCGTTCTATAGGCCTTTATTTTTGTACCACTGAGAGTGATGAGCCTTACTATTCGAAAATGTTTACATGTTACACACACACACCTACACACCTACACACCTACACACACACACACATACAATATAGGATGCCAAGTAGTTTGGTTTGATTTATTTTTGTTTGTTTTTTGATATGTTTGCTGCTCTCCTAGTATAAATAATACCATGTAAAGGTAATACTACATAGTATATACTATAGTTGTTTCATGGACCAAATAGTTGTTGGTATTCTTCATTTATTGTTCAAGGAAACACATTGCCATTGACAATTTGACATATTGCAGTTGACTCAGATTATTATATTTATTTTGAAAAATAAATAGTCACTTTATTTGAAGAGTCAAAACTGTTCTCTTGGCTTTGTTTTGTTCATAGTAGTAATGCTCATGTCATTTATACATCTGGTTAGGTCAAAACAAAAAATACAGGAAAAAATATGTATAAAAAAAATATATATATATATTATCGGTTATCGTATCGGTATCGGCCTTGAGGAGCAAGAAGTTATCGATATCGGTATCGGAATCAAAAATTCAATATCGTGCATCCCTAGTTAAGTTGTGTCTTTGCTTGTCGTGATATTTTTTTTTATCGTTTTCTTTGTTTCTCTCTTTTTCTTTCTTCTCTTTGAGGGCAGATGGTTCTGTTCTGTGTGAGCCCCCCCTTTTTATTATTATGATTATGATTATTATGATTATTATCATTATTATTATCATTATTATTACAGCCAACGCAGTTGCCCGGGAGGTCATGTTTTCAGCCCTGCTTGCCTGTTTGTTTGTCCGCAGGATATCTCAAAAAGTCCTGAACAGCTTGGCACGAAACGTTGTAGAAAAGTAGGTTATGGGCCAGCTTAGAACTGATCAACTTTCCACGCCCACTGGCCAAAAGGGGGCGTGGAAACGGGCGATCACAATAGGATTACGGATTCACGTAACACCAATAAACTTGGTAGAAAGGTTGGCGGAGACGTATGTGTATATAGTGTATGTATATATGTACATCCATATGTATGTATGGATGTATGTATCTATATATATCGTAATGCATCAAGACAGGGTGCAGTATTTTATTAGTATGTACTCCTAAAAATAAATTATGAGAAAATTGAATAAGGGGCAGACAAGCTACTTGCCGTTTAAAGCAGAGATGAGCATCAGGTCATATTATTTATCTTCTGAAATGTGTTGTATTGTGCTGCTAACTGTTTCTACTCAGGAGGATGTGTCACCTTAGAGCAGTGCTTCTCAAAGTGGGGTCCTTGAGGGGGTTCCAGGGGTCCCCCAGCAAAAAGGGGAATCATGTATTTTCACTATAATTCCATCCATAAGTAACACAATGACAGAATGTAGGACTAGTAGTTTGCTCATGGGTGTCATACACTTTCTGTAATAAAACATCGAAAAGCAAAAATCGTATCATATGGGGGACCCCGGGGACAAAATCTTATCAAATGGGGGTATAGGCTAATCTGTGACAGTTCAGGGCTCCTTGACGTGAAAAGGTTTGAGAACCACTGCCTTAGAGCACTCTAGCCTAAAGTGTTTCTAAAAAGGTATTTTGCTTAGGTAGATGGTATAAATAGGTGAAATGTCAGGTTCAACACCCTGTACTAGAGCGTGCTCAGGTGACCTAGCCCATGCGTCTTAGTATCGAGCTGACCTCACCTCATCAAACAAAAGATGCCCGTGTCAATGAGAGGAACTCGAGAGGAACTCCAAAGCACTTGTGTCCTGTTTGTAAAGGAGGTTCAGTCTTTTTCTTCAGTGGATGAGGAAAGGCCTCATATATCCATGTGCTCCAGCTCGTGTCCTGAAGAGACATGCCTCCAAGGAAAGTGTGGAGGACGTTAATTATTGCTGTGGTCAAATCCCCAGTGGGACAGCAGTGAAAGAGCCTATAACTGCAAACGTCTGGTGTCACGTTCTTCTTCTCCCAGGAGAGCAGAGGAGCCAGTTGCAACACATAAGAAACTGCTGCCTGTCGGTCCACAGCCAACAAACCTGACATTTAAAGACCGCTAATCTGTGAGCGCTGAGGCCATTTGAACCGTTGGCTTCTCTGAGCCAAAGATCATAAAAAGAGACTCCCATTCACCCAGTAACCGTTTCATCGACCACAAAACGACCTCAGTCAGAGAGCACACCCTAAATTGGAGGGGTGGAGCTACACACATCCACAATTAGAGGCAAATTATGCCTCGGAATTAGTCCATTCATTCGAATTTAAGAGGTGTTTGTAGTCTTTTAAGAGGTGTTTGTAGTCTTTTAATGGTGGAAAAAGAGTGAAAAGGCAGCTTGCTTGATGAAGGAGTGGTCCGGCATGCTAAACCTCCGTATCTAGATAGCAACAAGCGCTCGTCGCGGAGTGGACCTTTTATGGGGGAGGAGGCAGAGCCACGTCAATGGCCCGGTTCAGAAGCACTACTTCCTGTGACAAACACCAGCTGCTTGGTGGGAGAGCCAACCAGCAGCGAGCAAGGCTTCAGCCAGCCATGCAGGCAACCAGCCTAGCGCTTCACAGAGACAGACCACAGGTTCCTCCGCTTAAAACAACAGCTCTCGTCCAACTTTTGAGTTCTCATTCAGAAAAGAGGCTGCAGCCAGTCAGCCGGAGCCCAGTGTGCCAGGCCTTACTCAACATCCCATGAGTGGGCGGAGCCCAGTGTGCCAGGCCTCACTCAACATCCCGTGAGTGGGCGGAGACCAGTGTGCCAGGCCTTACTCAACATCCCGTGAGTGGGCGGAGCCCAGTGTGCCAGGCCTTACTCAACATCCCATGAGTGGGCGGAGCCCAGTGTGCCAGGCCTTACTCAACATCCCGTGAGTGGGTGGAGCCCAGTGTGCCAGGCCTTACTCAACATCCCGTGAGTGGGCGGAGCCCAGTGTGCCAGGCCTTACTCAACATCCCGTGAGTGGGCGGAGCCCAGTGTGCCAGGCCTTACTCAACATCCCATGAGTGGGCGGAGCCCAGTGTGCCAGGCCTTACTCAACATCCCGTGAGGGGGCGGAGCCCAGTGTGCCAGGCCTTACTCAACATCCCATGAGTGGGCGGGACTAATTGTGCTAACTCTTAACCTCTGGTGACAGCTGACATGCCGTTTGCCCAAGTGAGAGCTTTACATTAATTGTTAGGTCTTCAAAAAAAGTCTGGCTCAACCTACTATCATTCTGCTATAGGGGGGGGGGACACTCTGCCTTGTTTGCTGCATAAGTGTGACCAGGGATTTTCAAAGTCTGAGACTGTGGGACTGTGTGAGACTTGTTTTGGACTTTTGGTGGAACCAAATAGCGAAATCCCTGCAATAGAAAATGACACATAAAAGGGTAAAAAACGTACGTCGAGCATGTAAAACTTGCCATTTTCAGCTCGCAGGTTTGCCGTTTCAGGTTACGTAGCCACAGGTACTCCGAAAAACGCAGCGATCTGTGTCTGAAATGGACAGCACCAATGACAGAGCTTATACCCACAGCCTACTTCCTTTGAGTCACACTATGATACAGTATATATATACTATATAGTGAGCTGTGCCTGTGACCTCGTGACACAGATGATGGTATGGTCAAACCCACAGAGTAGAAAAAGCCTGGTGGATCTGGATTCTGGACAGCAGCACTCATGTGTTTGTGGGCCTGACAGAGAGTGAGATGAAAGACTTCATAACAGTTTCTTGGAATGCCTTTCATGGTTTTTCCAAATGGTGTGTAAATTGGAGCATTATGCAGCACATCATGCTGGGGCTTTTATAGACGCTCTTAACTTGACAAACATAAACATTCTAAATTGCCCCTAGCTTTACTTCCTGTGGCAGTGTTTTGCTAATACAATAGCTGACAGGAAATAAGCTAGGATTCAAATGAAGCAATAAGCCCGCCAAGAGGCGGGCGTTGCGGCGTGCCGTGGACACCTCTTGGGCGTTGTAAAATATCACTGTAAACCACAGGCCCACACAACTCCCTGAAAAACGTCTATCGTCGTAGGAAGAGGGAGGAGTGCTGCTGCGTCTGGCTGTAAAACCCCATCCTCATAAGTGGCGCTTGTTTAAAGACGACAACAAATTCATCTTAACAGCAGCACACAATAACAAGTCAAAGCCTGCGTTAGCCTACAGATTAGGACCAACACGTGCCTCGTGTGGGAGGCTGATGTGTGACGGACTGACTGTGTGCACCCTAGGGCTGGGTATTGGCAAGGACCTCAAGATACGATACGTATCATGATACATGGGTCGCGATACGATTGTATCACGATACATTGCGATACAATACATATTGTGATATATTGCAATACTCTACACAATTTACTCAAAATTAAATAATAGAGCTAAAGACACAACGCACTGTGTACCACCCAGGTAGTGTAATAATATGTACATCACTTTATACTGATAACTTAGTGGACAAATTTAGTCAAAACTACTGAGTGTTGAGTGTGTTACTGAACGCACGGCTGTGGAAAAACATCGATATGGGAAATATCGATACAGTATCGATTAGGGGTGGGAATCACCAGATGCAGATGCCCGGTGGCCTGGCATGGCGTGGCCTGCAAAAAAAAAGAAAAAAAAACGATACCTACCGTCCAAATATGGATACAATATCGTCAGGCAAAATATCGCGATATATTTCCGTATCGATTTTATTGCACAGCCCTAGTGCACCCATGTGTGTGTGTGTGTGTGTGTGTGGTATATATTAATTTAGTGGATTTGCATACATGTGTGTGTGTGGGTGCGTCTGGGTGGGCGTGCGCTCGTTTACCGTCACCTTAGGTCCGGTCTCCAGTGTGTTGGGTTGCATGGAGGGATCAGGGGGGAGGGATTGGTTTGCACATTGTGGAGATTAGAAGCCCGATGACTGGGAAATGGATCTGGGGGGCCCGGTTCTCTCGTCCCTTCTTCTACCCGCCCTCCTCTCTACTCCTTGGGTCAAGCTTGTCTAATCGATGAACACGGATAGTGGGGCTTTGCAGGACATGAGAAGAAAAGAGGAAGGAGAGGAATTCTATCCCAGTCTTCTGGGACACGGGAGGAAAATCATTTTCCAGTTAGGATGAGCGCATGTGTGTGTGTCCATGTGCATGTGTGTGTGTCCATGTGCACGTCAATCTCTGCAAAACAGTATGCCGCACAAGTCCTAAAGAGAAGGGTTCTGCTTAGCTTTGGGCCCCCGTCAAAGAAAACTGTCTGGATGATTAATGTGCTAATCAGGACTCACAGATCACTACTTCAAATTCAATTATCAAATACTTTGAATGATTACATACATCTGTAAATTTGTAAATCTGTAAACTGCCGACAATAGTGAATCCCTTCATGTGGTGTGGAGTCGTTGGACGCATCAAGATTTGTGGTTGGACACAAGAAGAACTGCCATCTCTCTCCACTGCTGCCCACAGAGGCTGAATCAGTAGAAAAGTGAGTATATGCACAGCTGCAGCACGGTGTCAAATGGGACGTTGATTAAGGAGGACTGCCATGCATCTTACTCATCAGGATAGGAAACTTACTATTATTTCATCCATCTCCACGGCAGCCAATGAAGAGAAAGAAGTTCCAGAAGACGTCTGGTTGCTGCTGCCAAAGTGGCTGGATGAGAGCACACATTTTCAGACAGAATCTGCCAGCATTTGGCAGACGGCTGGTGTTAATTTTCCAACCTGCCTCTCACTCCCTTTCTATAGTTGAGATCATACTGTGTGAACTGAAGTGATATTTCAAAAACAGGGTTCCTACACATTTTCCACTTCAAAATGACAGACGTTAATTTCTTGACTGAATGTGAAAATACCGGCCTGTGCACTGTATGTGCTCCTAGTGGCTGGCCGATGGAACTGCAAGCTGGACCAGAATCGCTCTGTAGCTGAAGACTATTCTTCACAGCGACAATGTGAAATGTCAAACTTCTCAAAACATTGCAATGATCAGATCCAGCCACACTTTTCCAGCAACTGCTGTGACTGTAGTGTGTACGGTCTTTTCTAAACAAACGCACAATGCAGACTGGCACACACACACACACACACACACACACGTTCCAGAGAAAGTATAAAAGCCCACGGAGGACATTATGACAGGGACATTCACAGCTGATGCATCGTTAACAGGAAATTAGTGCAGTGTGAATAACAGCTGGTGAAGCTCAGCAGAGTGTACACACACAGCCAGATAAGATGGCGTCTTATCAATACCAACCAGAGCGTGGCCGTGGAAGCAGAGATCGGACCAAGGAGAAGACTAGTAAGTACCAGGATGTGTTTTGCATGTGTGCATGTGTGTATATATATATATATATAAAAGGGAGCATGTTGGCAATGTTTCTGTTTCTCTGTTTAAATTTTTGTCTCACTCACACACACAGAGGCATTGTGACATCACTGATAAGTTACATTTTTGTCCCACTGATGTCATCAGTGATGTCATAAGATGCGAAGTTGTGACATCATCAGTGATGTCATTCATCAGTGACGTCATAAGAGCAGGTGAGCCCGCACAGCGGTTGAGCTGCAGGGCGCGCTCAGCCGTGGCATTGTGACATCATCAATGATGTCATAAGAGCAATGGCGATGTCATCAGTGATGCGAAGTTGTGACATCATCAGTGATCATCAGATCAGATCATCGGAGCAAGTGAGCCCCCACAGCGGTCGAGCTGCAGGGCGGGCGAGGCCTATGTGAGCTGCAGGGCCAGCTCGATGACGGGCAAGTCTAGGAATGAAGCGCGCGTAGCACACACACACACACACACACACACACACGCACAAGATGCCTAGTGTGATTAAAATACACACTTTTCTCCACCAATTCCCCCTGCTGTCCTGGTCGTTGCTCCACCCCCTCTGCCGAATGCCGATCTGGGGAGAGTTGAATACTAGCACGCATCCTCCGATACATGTGAAGCCACCAGCTGCTTCTTTTCCCTTGACAGCTAGGCCCAATCCCAATTCTTTTCTTAACCCTCAATCTTAACCCTCAAGCTCAACCCTCAATCTTAGTAGCCCTCAAAACTAAGTGTTAAGGGCTATCTTGCGACTTTAAAATGGGACAGCCCTTAAAGGCAGATACGTCTTCAGACTGTGGGGGGCAGCAATATGCCAAAGCTCCATCCAGTCTGTCAATTCAAAAGGAGATGAAAAAAGCATCCTTACAAATATTTCCTTGATAATATAGATGTAGAAATTACGATAACCATTGTATTATCTTAGTTTAAATGTCATTTTATGGATTTCCGTTTTGGAGCCTAACACATTTGTTGTTGCTAACTATCGATAGTCAGTAGCCGTGCTGGTCAAGCCATATTATTATTATTATATTATAACATTGTTAACGTTGTTACGAAATGCCATAATTCCCGGTGGTAATGTCGTTGTTGAGTTGTTTTTATCAAGATACAGCCGACGTGTAATGCTACGCACCACAAAACAAGTGGGGGCTAGAATGACCGTGCTTTCCGACGTGAGGGCTGGCTTGACTGCAGTTAAACACTGCAGTCAAGCCAGCCCTCACGTCGGAAAGCACGGTCATTCTAGCCCCCACTCGTTAGCAACAACAATGTTGTTAGGATTCCAAAACGGAAATCCATAAAGTGACATTAAACTAAGCTAATACAATGGTTATCGTAATTTTTACATTGCTATTAACAAGGAAATACTTAACTTTGTAGGGCTCCTTTTTTCCTCCTTCGCCGCCATCTTTCATCTGAATGGATCTAGCTGATGACACGCAAGGGATTCTGGGATCGCACTCACCGCCAAGTGTGGTCGTGGAAAATCTCAAAACTGAGGGCCGTAGACCCCTCAAACTCGACCCTTAACTTAACAAAGTGAGAATCGGGACAGCACTAGCACTTCGCGGGAGTGCGCATTTTTGAGACTGAGGGTTAAGATTGAGGGTTAAGATAGGAATTGGGATTGGGCCCTATTCCCCCCTCAGTTCCACTCCACCTCAAACCCCGAGCCACAACCAACCAGAGGAAGCGCTACTAGTGCAGCGACCAGGACACATACCCCTTAATCCGGTTTTCCCACCCGCAGACAGGGCCAATTGGGCCTGTCTGGATGCCTGAGGTAACACGGGGCACGAACCTACGACCCTCGTGTCGGTAGGCAGGGAATCTACCGCTGCACTACCCGGACGCCCCCAATATAGTAGGGCTGTGCATATATCGCAATATTTTTTTCCGCAATACTGTATCGATATTTCAGAAAAATATCGTGATATATCGCCATATCTATTTTTTTTGCACATCCGTGTGTTCAATGACACAATAAGAATACTTTTTATTTCAGTGCGTTCAGTAAGACATTCAACACTCAGTAGTTTTGACTAAATTTGTCCACTAAGTTGTCAATTTAAAGTGATGTACATATTATTACACTACCTGGGTGGTACACAGCGTGTTGTATTTTTAGCTCTATTTTAAAATTTTCAGTAAATTATGTACAGTATTGCAATATATCACAATATGTATTGTATCGCAATGTATGTTGGTGATACGTATCGTATCGTGAGGTCCTTGCCAATACCCAGCCCTACAATATAGCCTCATTTAAATGGAATTTTATGCATTCGTCAAACACATAGTGGACCTATTGGGAACAATGAAAACATGTCTCAGTCTCGCCACAGACGAGCCTGTAGCCTCCTCGGAGAGACACACACGTACAAACACACCAGTCTGCTCTGCTCCACAGTGATTTACACACACAGTCTTCGTGTTCATGTACACAGGAAGTCCCAATTCCCTGGCCACTCACAGATAAGCCGTACACTTCTCATGTTCAATGGTCCCTGGAGGTGTTCGACTGTGTCTGTGCGTGTGCGTGTGTGTGTGTCTGTGTGTGTGTCTGTGTGTGTGTCTGTGTGTGTGTGTGTGTCTGTGTGTGTGTCTGTGTGTGTGTGTGTGTGTGTGTGTGTGTGTGTGTGTGTGTGTGTGTGCGTGTGTGTGTGTGTCTGTGTGTGTGTCTGTGTGTGTGTCTGTGTGTGTGTGTGTGTGTGTGCGTGTGCGTGTGTGTGTGTGTGTGTGTGTGTGTGTGTGTCTGTGTGTGTGTGTGTGTGTGTGTGTGTGGTCCAGCCAGTATTTACACCAAGAATGATGGAAACGTATGAAGGAATCACATGAGCATCCTAGCATAGCTTAGAGAGAGGAATGAGGAACGGTGGAGCGAACACACACACTGACACAACAGACACACATTACAGACAAACAGCGGTGGTTTGTTTATTGTGTATATCAACTAGTCTGAATGAGACTGGAGTGAGCATACCTTATGATTATGATCAATACACAAGTAGTGGGTGAAGAACACACAACTCCTTTGTAAGACGAGGGGGAGGTAAGCTTTACACCACATGCTGTCCCACACAAAGACAAGCAAAGCAGCATTTACGGCTAAGTCCAAAAAAAAACACACGACTATGCTGAAAAACGATGTGAGCCAAAATAGGCAACCTTTTAGTGTAGTTCGCCGTTTTATGAACATCCAGTCTACTCAAATGTTGTGAACAGCTTCTCTTGCACAGCGAATAAAAAAGTATGTTACCTTCAAGTGCATCTGTCCTTTTGAAAGAAGAAAGTGTAGCTTCAGCTCTGTAGCCTAGGTCAGGCGCGGGACAAATTGATCTTACGATCGTCATTCTGATGAAGAAGATCGTAAGATCCAAAACGTCATCAATAAACTGACCGGGAATCATATTCTCAGTGGGCAGACTATTTTATTTCTCAAGTTCATCTGTCATTTTAACACATGTGGCAGGCAGGTTCAATTTCCTCCCTTTCTTTCTATAAAACTGAATCAGCAGACTTCCAGGCTATTTAATGTCTGGGAGGGCTCTCTGCGGAAACCATTAGCCTGCACCAGAGAGCTGCTAAACTAGTGTATGAGGCCATGTGCTCGCAACACAGAGGGGCTACACTAGACAAAAGGAGCCAAGTGCTAGTAGCAATACAATCAATACGGCAATATATCGCAATACTTTTTTCTGTGATACTGTATCGATATTTCCCATATCGACTTTTTTGCACAGCCGTGTGGTCAGTGACACAATAAGAATCCTTTTTATTTCAGTGCGTTCAGTAACACACTCAACACTCAGTAGTTTTGACTAAATGTGTCCACTAAGTTATCAATATAAAGTAATGTACATACTACACTACCTGGGTCGTACACAGTGCAGTGTGTTGTATTTTTAGCTATTTTATTTTTTATTTTGAGTCAATTGTGTAGAGCAGGGGTCTCAAACTCAAATGACCTGGGGGCCGCTGAGTGTCCAGTCTTGTAACAAGGGGGCCACTTCATGTATTTAAAAAAAAAGAGAGAAAAATGCAACCGTTCAAATTCTCAACATTAACAATTTATTCAGTTATTTGAGGGACAATCTATTTTTTACATTAACAATTTATTTGTTTATTTGAGGGACTTTGTTTTCTTTTTTTAGGGACAATGCACATTACTAAATTAGGCAGTGTTAATTTTCAACTGTCCCTTGGAACTCCAGCTAGAATTAGAACTGATCATAAATGTCACTTGACAGCTCAGTAATCCGCTCTGCCACTCTGTGTGTTTTTTTTCTGGACAGACGATATAACATATAACAGAAGTGGAGTATTGGCCAGAATGACATGAACATTTGGAAACTTATTCAGCGGGTATCTTGCATGTTGCGTTCAGGTGCATTGTAAAAAAATGTGCAAAAAAAAAAAATGCAATTCCATCGCAGGCCACACAGGGGGCGCCGGCGGGCCGCATGCGGCCCGTGGGCCGTGAGTTTGAGACCCCTGGTGTAGAGTATATTGCAATATATCGCAATATGTATTGTATCGGAAATGCATCATGATACAATCGTATCGCGACCCATGTATCGTGATACGTATCGTATCGTGAGGTCCTTGCCAATACCCAGCCCTACTAGCAACACAGAGGGGCTACGCTAGAGCAAAGGAGCCAATATGAAGCCTTGGTGAGCCACTATAAGAGGATCTTCCATAGCTGTGAGTGACGATGATGGAAAAAAAGCAGTAGTTGATAACTAGGCCGATGAGAATAATCCACTTGGGCCCGTTGCCAAAGCACTTGACCTGAGGAAGCGTTGCCACAACAATACTTGCACTCATCATATAAACAGCAAGGCATGAAATATGTGACGCAGCTCAGTCAGGAAAACGACTCGAGTGTTAGAAACAAGGAGAGGAATGTCAACCTGAGCGATGTTGTTGTTGAGAATGGAAATGTACTGTATCAAAATAACGGAAGAGGGCATTAAACAGTCATTAGACCTCACGCATAACAAACCCCAAGATGACATGCTGCTGAAGTCATCCATGAACTTGGAGGGGGGAAAAATAGCGCTAGGTGGTTAACACACATCACACCTTTGCCACCAATTTAAACTGTGTGAACATCACACACATCGGGGCCGAGGCATCAATCCCCTTCAGGAAAAAAAGGACATTTTGAGCTTCAAACACAAACGCTAAGTGCAAGCAGGCACTGCTGCTGCACCACTCCCATCTCTGCTCTGCCCCCTTCCTCAAGAGCAGACTGGAGTCTCCAGTGCCAAATTCCTGCTGAGACTTAAATGATCTCATCATCGACACAAAGGAGGACATGAAACAAACTACCAGGAGGTTCTGAGAGACGCCGGCGTCGCCGCTGAATCCGGGGCTCAGGACTATTGTTCCTTCCCACCAGAACAGGGTCACCAGTCGGGCGCACGAGGCGGACGGCTGGACTCCTGCCTAGGCTCAGGAGGATGCCTGGTGGATCTGGATCAGTGGACTAGGATGCAGCCAGGTCAGGTGCTCAAGTCATCGTGGGTTTGAATCTGACTCACAACCTTATGTCTGATGCCATCCCAATCTCTCCGCTGTAGACTGTCAGAAGCCCTTTTCCCACATGCGCTTTGTACCGCAAAATGACCGGAACGTGGTCTAATGCCTGCATGTGAGAAAGTCGTCGTGCCGGTATAAGCGCGACCCCGTCATCGCGGAGATTTCACCAGTTTGGAGCCAGTCAGAAGAGCGGTATGCGCGATAGCGGACTCAAGTAGAGAACGGGTCCAGTCATTTCCCGCGACACTCTCATGGGCGAGGTGTACACACGTTGCTTAATGTTCCAGCGGGCATAATCTAATCATTCGCGCACATTAAAGGCTGGCTCACACTACAGGATTTTCGGGCCGATTTATGCCCGATTCACCCCTCCCGAGAATCGGAGGAGAAATCTGGCCTGGCAGCTTGCCAAGCTTGGTCGGGCCCGACGTTCGGCACCGATTATCTTGTAGTGTGAGCTGTTTGCAGATCCAATCTTAAGCCTCCCGATCTGCTCAAAGCCTCATCGGGGCCGTCCCGATCATATCAAACATGTTTGATATTTAGGACTGAAAATCTGCGCGAATACATCATTCTGCTGCTGCGCGAGACTCCCGTCGTTAATTGACGCGGCTCATTTGATGCGCTGCACTGCAGGCATTATAGGCTACCAAATACCAACAGCACAGAACCACGAGTATTTGGGGGAAAATGTCACTCATTTATATCACAATGAATGACCAATGAATAAAAAGTTGTTATATCGTAGTTTTGAGCCCCTGCCAGTCAGAGGCTGTAATCTCCTACCTGTCTATCAGCCAGGCAGTGTGGGGGGAAAAGGCATTGCTGCTGCGGGAAGCAATCCAGTATCCAAACTTTTGCCGATCTCATGACATGCAGCAGGGAAATATATTTTGGTAGGCCATGTCATGTGTTTGTGTTCTCACTTGTACAGACAATGTCGCGTTGTTTACATGCATGCTAACTACCGTGAGATTCATTTGTTTGGCGAGACGGGCATGAAAATGAGGAAACGAGAGAGAGAGGTGAGGTGGGGGTGGAGCGCTTTGGTCACTGCTGGAACCCCAAAAACGAAACAGGTTCGTATGGCCGGGCATCAAGGTGATTATCCTGCCGATAATCTTAATAATATCCTGTAGTGCGTGGTGCGCCACATTTACAAATCTTGTAGTGTGTGCATGTTTGAGATTCTAGGGAAGATAATCTGGGAAGATTCTCCTGTAGTGCGTGTCACAGCCAGATTTCAAAATCGGCTAAGATTGTCAGAATCCTGTAGTCTGAGCCCAGCTTAAAGCAAACTGGCGAAATTATCTTGTGATAATAAGAGCAGTAGCCTATGTCAGCTTCATGTGTGGGTGTGCTGATTTTCCCCTCTCCTCTCTGCTCTCTGGCCACAGTCCGTCCTCCTCCTCCAGTCACAGGCACAGCCCGACAGGGACACAGACGAAGCAAATGCACGAAGCGAAATGTGCAAGTATTTTGCTTACGTTGCCGACAGCGAAGGCAAACCCGGGCACATCAAACGAAGCCAGTCTGTAAAAAGTGCTTCAACGCGACGCAGGTGAACGGATAAACAAGCAAACTTATTTCGCCATCAAGAGTTTTGCCGACACGTCACTCCCCACCCGCTCTGCAGTGCCGCCCCGCCCCCCAACGTACAGGCAAATTCGCTGCTAGATTCCCACATGCGCGAGCCGAAGTGTGAAGGGAAATGTCCGATATTAACTTACAGGTAATTTTCCGGTACGCATGTGGGAAAACGGCTTAAGAAAATCAGACTTGAAAGAAGAGGCTAATTAAGGACAGCAGAGGTTCCCCTTTTATTTCCTGTCAATGTTATTCCTGTGAATCAGACTTCCCCAAGTCTAACCTAGGCTGCCCAGCCTGATTAAGCATACATTCTTGATATAGAGGCAAACAAAAGAAAAGGGAACCCCCATTTGATATGAAGAGTGGAAGAAATTAACATTACTAACAGTAGGCCCCTGAGATTCGTTCCACCAGCAGCCATTTTGTGTCTAAAAGGCAGGAGGTAACACAGGTACAAGGCTTGCTTAATGAGGGTTTACAACTTCCAATCCATTTAGGGGTTCTAGTGCCGGGGCCCTCGTTAATGTTTTGCCAAATGGCTGAGGTGAAAAAGGCCCCTAATATGACGAAGGCAAACAGCAGCCTCTATGCTTCAGGAGTTTCCACAAAACCGTCTTAACGTTCGGCTTTTGTGTCTATGATCCAAGCCAGTAAGGGTGCCATGGAGTTATTTTAGGTTTGTTTTTCTTTTAGTTTTAACTGAACTACCTTTGTTTTAGCCATCGTAAGTGCTGAAGCCCTGTTATTAAATGCACTTTAAACTCTGATCAACTTGATTTGCAACTTGTTTACATGCAGACTACTGTACAATGCTATAATAAGAGTATTGCCTTAATCAGGTTAAAATCTAAATGATGATTAGTGTGCATGTAAATCAACACGTATGCAAACCTGCGACCACAAGAGGGAGCTCTGTTATAGAAGTCAAATCTATCTATGAAGTTCTTTTAATCAAACAGCTTCGTCGCAAATTAACTTACAGAGCACCACTGGACAAGAACAGTTCAAAACAAACTGTCCGCTGAACGAGAACATGACAATGAGGTTCCAACGTATTCAGAGCTAGTATTGTAATTCTTTGACCACCTAAAACTCGCGTCTTGGTGAGTTTAGAAATTCTTTGTCTCCTGCTGAAGATTGAGAAACCCTGCAGAGTCTCCCCTACTCGCTTTCTCAGTATTTCCAGGGTATGTGTATCAGTAAAAGGAAAGGACATGTTAACTCATTCATGGCCAGTTTAGGACTGCCAATATTTAGCACAGGCCAAAGATTTTCATAATTGTTGGTCATCTTTCAAGACCCACAGTAAATTATCTATTAGCACCAAAGTGATTTGCAATAGCTCAAAATGAAGATGTACGTCTCTGGGTTCACCAGGAAAAAAAAGTGAGCTTTTAGCATGTTCTGTACTCTACTTATAGCCCTTTATATACCCCCTGTTTTCACCAAAAAGGTCTCTCTGACAAGATAAATTGCAGATATTGGCATTTTTCTAAATCACACAATCTCAGCCAGAACTCGCTCTCAATTCTTTTATTTTGAACTGTATTGACATCAGACATGTAAATATTATTCATTATGACACAAATGAAAAAAAAAATATATATATATATATATATATATATACATGATGTGCTTTTTTTACATTCAACAATACAGTTTAGTGTGAGTGAGTGTGATCATAGAATAGAATGCAGAGATCAGTGTAGTCTCTCTCACACACACACACACACACACACACACACACACACACACACACACACACTCCTTACCGCGAGATCATCCGGGTCCTGTCGCATTGGAGTCAGTCCAGTCTTCCTCGCCAGGAAAGTGGCTGTGCTGCTCTGCTGCTTGACTCTGTGTGAAAGCCATTTCTGTGGCGAGGCTGCAGCTGTTCTCCTCCTCCACACAGTTGTGACTCCGTCTCGTCTCTTTCGGGCTGGCACATAGGAACGGGGTCCAGGGACCAGGATCGATCATGTTGATCACGGGTTTGACTACCGCGGTTTCGATGTCCGCTGCCCTGCAGCAAGCCGATCAGCTCTGCAGCGCGCCGAGGGGCATTTCAATGGCGTTTCTCCTCTGCAACAAGGAAGCGCGTTTCTCCTCCTTTCCTCCTTCTTCCTAATTTCAAACAACAGCTGCGGTATGTGTTTGATAACGTGCTGTCGGCTTGACTTTGAGGTTAGGGACCTGAAACTATGTCACAGGCTGGGTAAGTGTTTGAACTATGCGCTGCACTCATAA
This sequence comes from Poromitra crassiceps, assembly GCF_964638095.1. NCBI lineage: Eukaryota > Metazoa > Chordata > Actinopteri > Beryciformes > Melamphaidae > Poromitra > Poromitra crassiceps. Next base: position 9,154,439 of record NC_139633.1, on the reverse strand, counting down.
AAACAAAAACACGTCAAACACGTCTTTGGCGTGGATGGCTATTTCTGATAACACGTCAAAGACGTCTTTGGCGGTGAATGAGTTAAGGGGAATGGCCTTCCCACCACTATTGCTTCAAATCTATGGGGCAAAAAACATGAATGAATGAATGAATGAATGAATGAATGAAATTTGGCCTCGTCGCAAGTTCCAGTTGAAGTAGATTACAGGGTCGTTTTTGGGAAGAGTCTTGAATGTTCTACATCCAGTGAGGCCTAGAGATGCGGGGCCGGGGCCGGGGGTCAGGGGTCAACAGGGTGACATAACAGTTAGGGAGACTATCACATGAGCAAGAGATCACAGATTCGACCTCCACTGCAGCCAATCTGGCCGTCAACCGGCCATACGTCCTTGGTCACAACACTGAGCCCCTTCCTGAAGCTGACCTACACGCTGGATAAGATCATCAGCTAAATCTGCCTCAAATGTGAACGTTAAATGTCACTGTGCTCGAAGCTGCAGTTGGGCCGAGAAAGTGATTGTGTCAGTTAGACACAAAGCGGATAAAAGCACAACAGCCACAGTTTGTTTTCTCAGTTTCCAGTGGAGGTCAGTTTGTCTGTGCTTTGTCAGTGGAGCCTACTGGTTTTCCCGTAAGAAGCAGTACTGGGAGGAGGAGGCGGCTAACTGATCACAGATGGGACTGGGAGGGCTGCTGTTCAAATTACAGCCTCATCAATGATTCAGTGGGTCGAATGCAGACCATCACGCACGCACGCACGCGTACACACACACACACACACACAGTGGATGTGCGACAACACACAGACACACACAAATGGCTGCGTGCACACATGCAAAAACATACATGCATAGATTCACATACAAGCACATGGGCGCTGTCTGGCACACACAGAAACATACGTGCACAAACACACACACACACAGAAACATACGTGCACAAACACACACACAGAAACATACGTGCACAAACACACACACAGAAATGTCCACCTGTAAACAGGGACAGGCTGTGCAGTCATGTACACTGAGGACGGAGCCATATGGACTAGACATCCAAGTACATGTAGGTCATGTGGACAGACACACATGCACGCACGCGCGCGAGCGAGTGAGCACACGCACGCACACACACACAACTTCTGAAGCAAAGTGCCATCTCACTGTACACACTGTACACACACACAGTGCACAATGTGACCTTCCTAGAAGCGTACTACAGTCACTACTCAAACAGAGGGTGGGGGTGTGTGTGTGTGTGTGTGTGTGTGTGTGTGTGTGTGTGTGTGTGTGCGTGTGTGTGTTGTGAGCTCAGAGCAATGGGGGGGAAGAATTACACAAGCTTTTTAATTGGCTCCGTTGCCCACGTCAATAAATAGGCATTTAAGAAATCTAATTTCAGCCACATGTAAAGATGTTTGGAGAGCTGCGTGCTTTGAATAACTGATTTATAACTTAACTTTATTATTGCAAAAAGAAATGTAGGTCCACACAGAGATGTGTGTGTCATGCTGCAGACCTGTACTGTACTGGAGAGAGGAAAGTGAAACAGGCCTTTAATCAAGCACTTATTAATAGGGCTGCACAATTAATTGTATTTTCATCGTCATCGCAATATGAAAGTGCACAATAAACACATCGCAAAGACTGCCTGAAACGCAATGAATAACAAAAGTGGTTTTATTTAAATGCATCATGCATTCCCACTCAGCATCTGATCATTTTGTCTTGTGTTGTAAATCCAGCGTACACCTTTCCCTTGCAACAGTGCGCTCCGCCCCTCTGCCAAAGCCCAAACACGCTGTGTGTAGTTTCAGATAGAGTCAGTGTGTATTTCATTTCTTTATTCAGTGGGCATAGCAGGCTATGTTTGGGGTCTATGTTAGCATTATTAAAGCAGAAAGAAATAGGAACTGTATAGCTAATATGCATACTTTAATATTTGTTTATTTATCGCAAGTCGTATCGTCATCGCTATATTGAACAATGTTATCGCACATCGCAGATTTTCCTCATATCGTGCAGGCCTACTTATTAATCAATTCATCAAGTGTTAGTGTGCATCGTGATTTATAGTTCCAATAATTAATGACTTGTAGAATTTGTCTAGATTGAAACCTTTTTTTATTATTATAACGACTACTGTGTTTGGGCATAGTCACAATGCTGGAATAAAATAAAGCTATATTCTGTTCTCCAAAATCATCTAATGATCTTGATGAATGATGATGATCAGGGTGGGGGGTGGAGGAGGAGGAGGAGAAAGGAGCAGTGTTTTCCCGTGGAGCAGTCGTGCTTGAGGCCAATTCAGCTTTTGGTTCACCGTCCGTTCCTGTAGGGGTGGCAGTTGTAGCAGTAAGGTAAGGCAGGTTGCATCTCTCTGGGGAGTGTCGGACTCGGAGAATGGTCCAGGTAGGCCTAATTGTGCCGCACCTGGTCATAGCTTGCGATCATTAGCCTCTCGTCAGGCCAAATGAGATGAGTGAGTTATTAGCCCTGTTCCAAACCGGCCCCTATTACAGAAATAGTGGACTATATATATAGTGTGTTGGCCATTTTGTGCTAGTGTCCGAATTCTCAACTGATTCACTATAGTCCATAAAATACCCACAACGCAGTGCAATTTCTAGTGAACAGAGAATGTACCCTACATTTTCTCCCATATACCACAATGCAATGCAATACTGTTGTGTTTACCAAAGGAGAAGAAGAGTGGGGTAGTGTCTGATACTTGTTTGATCATTCCCCAAATAGTTCACTATTATGATAAACACTAGATCAGTGGTGCCAAGTTTGGCCCGCGCTCTGTTTGTTTTGCCCCCCCCCCCCCCACGATTTATTTTATCCAGAATGCAACTTGGGCAAGTTATCAGATATCTGCACTGATTGGGTGGACGAGCTTTTTCATGTGGTGACTTTGTGAAACAGTGTCTGAATGTGGCTGCGGATACTGTGTTCACTCCTGAGATTGCATCCCTGCAAATTGTCATGACAAATTGTTTACAAAAGATGGACAATAAAGCTGATTTTCAAAGTACCTTGAGGATTTTTCAAGTTGTGAATTAAGTCAAATTTCTCTCTTGATCACAAAGGTGGAAAATACAACTGTTTTTAACTGGGTGTTTACTGATTAAATGTTTAAGCTCCCCACAAATGCAGATGTTTTTTTTAATATATATAACCAATTGCAAATTATTACAATTACCAAACAGATAAAGTAGATTATTATATTGAAATATTATTTTAGATTTAGAATGTTAATTTTCTATAAAACACAATACATTTTAATGTAATTCCACAATGTTTATTTTTGGCCCTCGGCCCTCCACCCAGATTGAGTTTTGGCCCTTCATGGGAAAGAATTTGGGCACCCCTGCACCCCTCTTTTTTAACCTCCAAGACTTGTTTAAGCCTGTAGAACAGAAACTTGGTTTATGTTTTAGGAGATGGGTGGGACTTACTGTAAAAATGGTCTTTTATACATTATCGCTCAGTCAAGGAACACACATTCGTCTAATTCCAGCACCCTGATGGTTTATGTTAAACCGTCAGAACACAAGGACCTTCAGATTGTGGAGAAGATGTGTTGGACTCTTGGACGCTCTGGACTTTCTCCTGGTCCACAGACAAAGCAGTGTTCCTCGGGGGAAGCCAAAGTCTCAACGGGTTACAGACTGGACCGTTTGTGTATGCAAGCGGGTGGCGGTGCGCAAGCTCATTTGACACAGGAAGGGAGGTAATGTGAAGCAGGAAATGGCAATCATGCATGATGGGGGGAGAGGGGTTGATAATCACAGGTCTGTGAGAGTGCATGTAAAGTAAACGCGTGTGTGCGTCTGCGCGCCGTCTTGTGTGTAGATGAAAGTGATAAATTATGGTGGCCACTTTTGGTTGCATTGACCCATATGGACACACAGGCTACACAGCAGGCAAACGCAGGGCTCCAGAGTGCACCCGTTTAGGCACTTTTTCCCACCCTAAGATCTGCCAGTACGCCTACATATTTTCATTGGTCGCACTGGTGCACCTACCAGTAGGTCTGTGTGTGTGTGTGTGTGTGTGTGTGTGTGTGTGTGTGTGTGTCTGTGTGAGTGTGACACAGTGACAGTGCACTGTGTTAATCTCTCCCCCTCTCTCATCATGCACACACAGAAAGCAGGGCTTAAAATTTTGCGCGGGATTCCCGCACATTTTCTCGAATTCCCGCATATTTTCAATTTATAAAGGGGGAGTAATCCCGCAATGGTTTGCGCAGACCGATCTATGTGCGAAACGGCTGTCTGTCTTGTCTGACCCACTGAGTCTGAGCCAGGTCTGACCACAGACTGTAGAAAGAGATGCAGGATAGGCAAGCGAAGGTGATTGGATGAACGTTTGACACTAGGCCAATCAGAGGCAGAGAGGGGCGGGTCAGGCCTTCGCATAGCCTTCGCCATCATGTCGGAAAAAATATCTCGTCCCTCAGTCCTCTCGACATCAACGCTCCTCTGCTGATTTCTCGGTGGTTCCAGACAGACAGCTGCTTGCAAACATGATAGATCGCTGGCTAAAAAGGAAAACTACGTCCTCAGAAGGGGGACCCGCTCAGAAAAAACAAACAGGACAAGTCGAACAACAAGGTACTTCTAGCTGAAACGTCAACACCGAGTAACATCAGTGTCAGTTATGTTTAGCGTACGTTATTGACGATGAAGAATCTGATATCGATAATGACGTTAATAATAACGTTAATCCTCCTTATGCCGAGTGCCAGTGATGTCAACGATGTTATCGCCACTCAAATGAATTCTCATAAAGCAGCCGTGAAAATCTGGTGGAAGCATTTTCAATAAAAAGTGAAACGACACACAGATGGTTTATAGTCACTTCAATACAACTCTCCCCAATGCAAAATTTGAACAGGTTTAGTTGCCAGTAATGACAGTAAGAAAGGTAGATGTAGTGAGTGAGCAAAGATGGATGATTTAATATTCCATAGCTCTGACCTAACCAAATCAAACTGACATCACTATTGTGAACACAAAACAAAGAACACTTCTGATATAATATGATATTAGTGTTTTAGTAGAGTGTATCACTCAATACAAAAAATAAAGGCTTTCATAGAACCAAAAGCCTATGGCTTAGTCTGCAGAAAAAACATGACAAAAGCCATAGTACCGGTAATTTAGACTCAGGTGTGCATAAACTACTTCCTTTTTTAAATACAAAAATGTGAAATTACAATATTATCACTTATTGGACAGGAGAAGCAGGTATTTGTCGGTTATAGTATCGCCTGAAAAAATCCCCCCTAAAATCTATAAATCCCCCCTATCTGAAGAACATAAGGGGGGAATTCCCCCTTAGTTTGCAAAGTGAATTTTAAGCCCTGAGAAAGACAGGGAAACACCAAAAGAAAACATTTTCAATGGCTTCTGTGTGCTTTAGACTTGTGCAGAATCGTTTTACTTTGAAAATATCCGACTGGAAGTCGTATTATTATCGCTAGCGGCGCACAGGAGTGCAGCCATTCCTCAAAATCTTTGAAAGTATCACTTTAAGAAATTGCCAATATGTATACAAAATGACAAAGAAGGTCACGCTTAAAATGTATTATTGCGGCGCCAAAAGGTACGGTGAAAAATTGGTTGCACTAGTGCAACCAATGTAGAAAGTTAGTCTGGAGGCCTGAAACTGCAGAGATGGTAACACCCCCCCCCCCCCCCCACACACACACACACACACACACACACACCTTAACAGCACGTCTGCTGTAACAGAACCGAGCACTGAGAAGCCAGTGAGCTTTCAGCGCTGAACGAGGTCAAGTGTAAACGCCATTGTTTGGCTTTTCATGTTTAACCTCAATAGGGCTTTGAGGTTCTGCCTGCAAAGGCCTCAGGATTCAGACGACATTTAAAAGGAAATGAATGCTAAGAGCAGCCGTGCTCTGGGTCTGGGCATCTCACACTCACAGCTGTGCTCTCTGGGTCTGGGCATCTCACACCCACAGCTGTGGTCTGGGTCTGGGCATCTCACACACCCACAGCTGTGCTCTCTGGGTCTGGGCATCACTCACACCCACAGCTGTGCTCTGAGTCTGAGCATCTCTCACACCCACAGCTGTGCTCTGGGTCTGGGCATCACACACACACAGCTGTGCTCTGGGTCTGGGCATCACACACACACAGCTGTGCTCTGGGTCTGGGCATCACTCACACACACCCACAGCTGTGCTCTGGGTCTGGGCATCACTCACACACACCCACAGCGGAAAGAGGAAAAATGAACGGGGCATTTTCTGTGTGTTTTTTATGATGCCAAACTAGGATTATTCAAAGTGGGACGTGAACATCAGCCAGCAGCCAAATGCTGACAGATTTTTAGCTGGTCTGGAAAGTCTGTCTGCTCCACCAGCCACTTTGGCAGTTAACGAATTATCCTCCGGAGATGCTGCTCTCCTAAAAGTCTATTTGGCTGCTAAAGTAGCAAAAAAGTGGCTGGTGAGTTTTGGGTACTTGCCAATGTGGCAGGTGTACAGTATTGCATGAACCCTGTCTTTAACGTACAGCTTTTTTTTTCAGAGCTCCACTAACATTTACAAATAAGGATTCTATTCATAAATTCAGCGGGCTTACGGTTAAGGTAATAAACTTCCCAACGGATTTTTTTCGAGGGGTTGAACGGCCCTGTGTTTCCATTTTTCCTCCCTAGTTCTCTGACTCAGGTGTTGGCACTTGGCGGGAGAGATTAGCCTTGGTGGTGTTGCTTTCAGTGACTGGGTAGCGTTGGCAGGGAGGAGATCAAGAAGGATTGGGTGACAGAGGGAGATAAGGAAGAAGGAGGGAGGCTGTGAAGGGAGAGGACGAGCACAGAGAGAAGACAGAGTGTCCCAGAGCCTCGGAGGTCTGGATCACAACACTGGGGGATCAAATCTGCTCCAGCTTTTGTTTCATCATCATCCTTTTATATCTGTAAATCATCTTTCCCGTCTCCATTTACAAGAGCTGCGTGACCAGAGCAAAAATGCAAATCCTGATTATTTCTACTAGATATTTTGATCGTCATTATTAATAATAATAATAATAATAATAATAATAATAATAATAATAATAATAATAATAATAATAATTGATTGGATTATTATTAAATCACACAATTATTAGACTTGATTATTTGGGGAACAAAGTGGGCAGCCCAACTCTCTTCTGTGTACTGCTTAATGAAACAAATGACAAACAAAAATTAAAAGAAAGAAAGAAAGAAAGAAAGAAAGAAAGAAAGAAAGAAAGAAAGAAAGAAAGAAAGAAAGAAAAGAAAGAAAAAAAAGAAAGAAAGAAAATACACACACAGTGAGAGTGCCGTCTCTATGAAAAGTAATATCAAGTGCTTCTTGATATCACTCTTCATAAGGGAGGCACTCAGAGAAGGAGAGGGAAACAAACAAGATGGTCTATCTATGCTGTATGAGAGGCTTTTAAATTCTGACAATGACATTCTGGTGGAAACACCGGTGTGACATCGGGCTGCTCAAGTAATCAATTTGATATCCAAATTGCAATATGGCCAAGTGCAATATCCAAATCGCAGGTGCAGCTCGCTGCAATCTGATCAAGGTAAAATGTGTCACAACATACCGTTAAATGAAGCGTTGTGGTGCTACAGTGATGGCCCGGCTTCAAATCATTTTATTCTGACGTAAGGGAACATGCTTGTTTGGTACAGACCTCAGTTAAAATAAAAAATTTAAAATAAATTTAAACTCAAATGCAAAAATTTGCATTCCCACTAAAATCATGACTCATATCGCATTCGCATTATCTGTCAATATATAATCGCATAATATGATTTTATTTCTGCATATCATTCAGTCCTAGTGTAGTGTGTGATATGCAAGTTGTAGATGTGTCTCTGCAGCACCCTTGCCACCAAGCACAAATCCCTGCCTCTTTAGCATGCTGCTGCCTGCGAGCAACAACATGATCACAAAGTGGGGGAAAGTCCTCTGCCGAGCTTGTTGACGTCGTCTGCACGTCAGCCCAGCTTCCCTGCTTCCCTCAGACAGAAGCATATGAAATCCGGATGAGAAGTTGATTACAGCCATTCAAAGCTTCCCAGGTCTCGACAACTTTTAGAGTACAGGAATAAATGTGTATTTGTTGTGTAGGCCGCCTAATATTCTGCCTGTCTATTTTGGATTATTGCTGCTACCTAATTATCACTTGTCATCTACAGTATGTCTATTAAAACAACATGACAAACAGGACAAGACCAGAGCAGCAAAAAGGCATGATTTGCCTGTTCAAATCGGTCACAATAGAGCAGAATCCATCAACCAAGACGCCGGCAGTGTGCGCTAGTGCACCTGGGAAACAAAGCGATTGTGATTCTGACACCAGCGTGAGTGTGAAAGCAGTGCACCGAGCCCACTCCGGCTGCAGCAGCTCTGTGGAAAAACGCTGGTGGTTTAATGCACGCACCCCCCCCCCCCCCCACATCTCCTTCCCCTACCTCGCAGAAACGGAGGCCATAAAAACGTGCCCACCGTCTGACCCACTTTCCATGACAGACGTCATCTCCCTCCACTAACTTCAGTCTGTTTACTAGCCCAGCGGGGAGCACGCTGGTCGGGGAGGCGGGTGCCCAAAAGCTGCTTGACTGTGCCAGTCTAAGTACAGGATCTACTCGACCTACAGGATCGGCTCGCCATACATAAGTCAAAAAGTAATGAGAAATGGTCCTGTAACACTTGAATCATGATCATTGAATGTTTGCATGATTCATATTTTTAATGTGTATCATGTCTGATAACATCAGTAGCTTAGCTTGTTAGCTAATCTGTGGGGCAGCTGTGGCTCAGGAGGTAGAGCGCGTCGTCCACCAACCAGAAGGTCGGTGGTTCGATCCCCGGCTCCTCCAGTCTGCATGTCGAAGTGCCGAAATTGCACCCGCGCGGGCCCTCGCTGACGAAACTGACACGTGCACGCACAAACACACACACACTGCCCAAAATGAAAGCCTCCTGTACGTGACACACACACGCACATGCACACACACTTACAATTAAGGTTTAAATGCATGCACACACACAGAGCGAAGCCATTTGGAATGCTGTTGATTTGTTGTTAGAATATCAAGCATACCCACTCAACAGAGAAGTGAATCACCAATCATAACCGCAGGCATGTCTTTTTTCCCCAGCTCCAAACTACTTCCTTCGAGCAAAGCCCACTAACACTGAAAAATACAGTTCAGCCCCAATATGCTCAACTCAATCTACAAGCCTATTCACATGGGAATAATATTACCCGGGGGCGTTCAGTGATTTGTAGTGAGAGATCAGTGATTTTAATCATGTATGAATCTGCCATGTATGTTAATATCTCCAGTAAGAAAAAAATCCTGCTGTAATTACCTATGGTGCTTTAGTGAAGACAGAGGTCCCCTGATTATACACTACTAATGCTGTCGAATTCTAATTTTAGCTGTAAGTTGTTTTAGGCATTTTTCTTCTTCTAGACATGCAATTTTTCACCTTGCTCTCATCTTAAAAAAAAAAAACTCCCGTCTTAAAAAATTTAGTTTTTAATGCATTTCAGGCATAAACTTCAAGTTTTGCTTTGTTAAAACCCATAGTTAAAACAGGAAGTGACAAATTGTAAAATGCTGACCTTATACTATTGTTTCCAGAGCACCAGTTATTTTAGCAAATTTCAAAATCCGGTGCAAATGTGTTTCATAAAACGTGGAGGTTGGGAGGTAATTTATAAATGATATGAGGTCCTCACATCATACCTAGTTGTGATCTTATAATGTGGCCTTTTGGAATATCGCTCAAAGCATTTTCTGAATCGTTACGTGTCAAGTGATGCATCAAGCTAACCTTCTGAGGCAGCTGATTCGCAAGATCACAATCGCACGAGAAATCCATCTTGCTGCCGTGCTCAAAGCTGTTGGTTTAACTCCGTCCAAGCAGCGGGCCGGACCAATCAGCATCCAGAGGCGGCTACGCGCGGGATTGAGGTGTGATGACAGCGAGAAGCGAGCCCATAATAGACAGATGGTTCTGTGTAACAAACCATCTGGCAGCATCAGGTTAGCACCAAGCAGCTGCTCCTATTTGAATCAAACTTCAACTTCTGCATGCCATGTATCGGAGCTACCTACTGCAATTGTATTAGCATAATATGCCAATACAGTCGCGCCTACTAGAAAACCACAAAAAGGATGTGAAAGCAGTAGTGGGTTGTGTAGAGATGTAATGGTATGAGAATTTCACATTACGATTATCGTGACCAAAATTATCACGGTTATCGTATAGACCTTATTCGATTGACGTCACTCACGTACGGGCACGCCCACCGCCAACATATTCTCGACATAGCGCTGCAGCTCTTAGTGACAACCTATGTGAGAGCAGCGTTTATAGGAAGCTAGCCGCCGTTAGCGTTACTGTATCGTTCCAATTGTGTTCGGATGGTGACCTGCCTTACACACGGCTGTAGTAATGACAGCAATAAAGTCCCTGTGGTTTGTTTCTATCTCTACCCTCCACAGACGTGAAGGGAGCGAGACGGAGGATATGTCAGCACAGGAGAGGTGTGTGGATAGTTGGGAGAGACAGGTGAAACTTTCGGACAGCTCCTCACAGCAAAGTCTGTTCACCTCGTTTTTTCTTTTGTTTATTATTACAGGCATTAACGGCAGCATACAAACAACAACTCTGGGGTTTTTATTGCTGTCATCACTATCGCTATTTTGTAATGGAACAGAAACGACAATAAGGCCGTTACTATAGTTGTCAGCTGCAGGACGGTATGTCAACAATATGGCGGCGTCCGGGGTTAGCAATAAGGTCTATTATCACGGTATTCGTAAAAAATTGCTGAAAATGTTCAAAAAGTACAGACGCTCACTGAAATCATTTTACGACGTTTTATATTGAAAACTCAGACCCTAACCCTAACCCTACACTCACTGAAATCATTTCTCCAAGGCTGCACGTTTGCATCTGGGAGAAGGTTGCCAACTTTGGTTGATGATGGACAGTATTTACCGTGTTTTTCAACGCACTCTAATCACGGTCATGTTTAGAGGTATGCAGGAATGGAACACCCTTCCCACATATATTACACAAAAGAAAAGCAAAAATTCTTGGTAAAACAGCACTTACTACTGTGATAATGCTATGTATGTGAGTATGTATGTGTATGTATATATGTGTATATATATATATATATATATATATATATATATGTGTATGTGTGTATGTATGTATGTACAGGTACAGCTCAATGAATTAGAATATTGTGGAAAAGTTACTTGTTCCCCATAATTCCTTTCAAAAAGTGAAACTTTAATAGATTATAGATTCATTACACACTAAGTAAATTATTTCAAGAATTTATTTGTTTAACTTTGCATAAGTTTGGCTTCCAGCTCATAAAACCCCCCAAGACAGTATTTCAACAAATGAAATATCACACACAAAAAACTATTTTCAAAATAGAAATGTCGATCTTCTGAAAAGTTATGTTCATGCCTGCACTCAATACTTGGTCGGGAATAATTTTGCTTTAATTACTGCCTAAAGAAATAACTTGTCCATGTTATTTCCACGATATTCTAATTTTATGAGCTGCACCTGTATGTGTATACATATGTATATAGAGCATATTGAAGCATGTACATAGCTAATATATCTGGTGATGGTAATAGTTATATGTATAATTATATATATAAGATATGGTAATGGTATATATATATATAGGTATACATAATATGTGATGTAGTTTTATGTGTATTCTACACATCTGTAATGGTATGTAGGTAATTCTGACTATGCAATATCATGAAAGGTACAGTATGTATGTATGTATGTAATATCTGAAGTTGTACCGTTTGTACAGAATGTATTTTTATACAGAATGTAAATTTTGTATGTGATATCTTGAAACTATGCAAGTTGTTTGACCCCAGGAAGAATAGCTGCAGCTGTGCTGTAGCTAATAGGGATCTTAAATAAAGACATAAAGACGGTACCACGATTTTAACCATAATGTAAATTTGAAACGGAACGGACATCGTAAGGAATTTTATCACGGTTATCATTAAAACTGGTTATCGTTACATTATCCCTAGTTGTGTGTTATGTTAGAAAGTGGACCTATTGAAATAATCTGACCCACACTATAGGTCAGTCTGTAGGTCAATACAAATCTGATTCTTCTGTGAAATTTAGTCTGCAGATTTCTCAAACAAAAGTTTTTTCTGTTTTGTTTTTAGCACAAAATGGTTATTTTAGCAGATCCAACTTTTTGTGGTACTACTTTTTAGCTTTATACAGCGGAATTAAAAGGAAGAAATGTAAACGAAAGAAGAACATTTTGATTAAAAACGTTGTTGTGAGCACAACCGAGTGTTGAAACATTTCCAGTTGCTCTATACAACAACAGATTCTGGGAATATCTTTGGACTTTCACTGATCACCGGCCTCTTTATATTGTATAGTAGGCTATCTTGATGGGAATCATAACTACCAGATGCTAATGTGAATATTATGAAAAAAGCATGTATTGCAGCCACTGCAGTATAGACATTTCATTCTTTCATATCTCACAATGGATTATGAGTGCAATAATGCTGCTGCTGAATCAAATGATTCCATCTCCAAAAAAAAGTAAACTTATCAAGAATTTAGAGAGAGCAAGAGACCATCTTTCCACATTGACAGACAGGCGTTTTTATCATTCTCTTAAGGCTTTTTAAATCAGTTTTGTAGTCTCTGACATGGGTCATAAAACTTGCTGAGCCCCTAAAAGGACCACGTCAAGCTTTAATTGAAGTAAAAACATGGAAATCGACGAAATTTGAGTTATGAGGGTTTTATATTCCAGCAGCACAGAGACAGGACACACTGTCCACTGGCCCCAGGCGGAGACGGAGACGGGGAGGCTCGGCTGTGTGTCCCCACAGACAGGGTTACTAAGGATACAGGCAGAGCGAGCTTCCATTAAGACATCAGAGCTCTCTCTCTCTCTCTCTCTCCGCACCCTGTCTGACACCAGGGGCTCCGGTTACCTCCCTGAAACTGAGACGCTAAAGCCATGCTGGGGAACACACACAGGCCAGCGTGCAGGCAGGCAAACACACACACACACACACACACTAATGTGCATGCACACACACACACTCCCTCACCCCCTCTCTGTCACACGGATAAACCTGCGTGTACGGGACACACTTCACATTAGAGGTTTTCACCATTTCTAGTATTGGGAGAATGCAGACTTTAAATAGCAATGCATAATAATAAAACAGGAATTGTTTCCTATCTCTCTCTAGAACAGGATAACTGTTTTTTGGCAGATAACAGTGTTGCAACCAGGCTTAGAGCCATTTTTTCTTTCTCTATTGAACTTTCAGCTCACACCAGCCATCAGATAAATGGTAAAAAATGGTAAATGGACTGCATTTATATAGCGCTTTTATCCAAAGTGCTTTACAATGTGCCTACATTCACCCATTCACACACCGAAGGCGGCCAGCTGCCATGCAGGGTGCTGGCACAGCCATCGGGAGCAATTTGGGGTTCAGTGTCTTGCCCAAGGACACTTCGACATGCGGAGTGGAGGAGCCGGGGATCTAACCACCAACCTTCTGATTAGTGGACGACCTGCTCTACCTCCTGAGCCACAGCCGTCCCCATAAGTGCTGACTTTTCCTCATTAGTGGTCAATTTAATAACTTTGCCAGGTAACCAAGCATTATTTGGAGGTCCTATTCTACAAACATCTATACTGCTCATAGCCAGGGCTGGGAGATATGGACCACAAATCATATCTCGTATTTTTAGGCTGAATGGCAATACACAATATCTCTAAATGTTCAGTTGTAAGTCATGGCCACATGTGCGATGTCACAAGCACTAACAAAACAAAATGCAAAGACAGGGTTTCCTTCCCTGACTACTGGTGCTTTCGCAAAATAATTACACTTTATGAGATTTTTGATAATCATAAGTAATGTGAATATAATGACTGGTAATGAATGGCAAAGGCAAATAATTCAACAGCGACAACAGTCTGGTAAGTTCAAAAATACATCACTTCAGTGTGACGCAGCCTTTAAAACAGGAAAAGACAACACTTATGCCATATCACGACATTCAAAATCTAAGACGATATCTAGTCTCATATCACAATATCGGTATAGTATCGGTATTCGGTAATATATTGCTCAGCCCCCTAATTGCTCGCTGATAAACTAGAATCCAGTGGTTGCCACTGCCAGTGCAGCATTTCAAAAAAGTTGACTTTCCCAGGCAGCCTTTGGAATCATCACAGCGACACGCGGACAATGGAAACTCTGCCTGCCGTGTCCCGGTGAGCAGCAGAGACGGAGCTAATGTCTCTCTGTCTTCATCAGCGTGACATTTCCAACACGGGAAGGGGAAGTCACAGCGAGATCTCTATCAGCAGAACTTATCACATCACTACCGACCGACCCAGACTGAGCGAGCGAGATAGAGACAGACAGAGAGAGGGAGAGAGAGAGGTACAGAGGGAGAGGGAGAGAGAATGAGATGGAGATAGAGAGGGCAGGGAGGGGAGTCATTAACTGGCAATCAAGCTTTTGCAACGGCCAGAGTCGTGTGCATTTGCTTAATTCCTTATCAGGCAATGTTCCATTCCTTACCCCCAACGCCCCCCCCCCCACACACACACACACACACACACTATCTCTCTGTCTGACAAGTCAGCAGCATGCAGACTGATGTAAACTAATACCCGCATCTCTCACCATCACACGCACACAGAAAGACAGTCATTCTCCACCAGCAGTCTTATCTTTAGAGCGTTGATTTCCAATGAGATAAAGGGGTAGGGGTGTGTGTGTGTTTGTATAGCTATCTTAATGAGGACCAATTTGAGTTTTATACCTGGGGAGGGGTGAGGATAGTAGGAAAGCGATGACACTTTCTCACACACCTTCAAAGGGCTGTTTGAAGGTTATGAATTGGGTTTAAGTCAAGGTTAGGCATTTAGCTACGATGGTTAATGTTACGGGCTAGCCAATGAATGCCCTCACTAAGATAGCTACTGGCTTGTGTGTGTGTGTGTTGTGTGTGTGTGTGTGTTGTGTGTGTGTGTGTGTGTTGTGTGTGTGTGTGTGTGTGTGTGTGTGTGTGTGTGTGTGTGTGTGTGTGTGTGTGTGTGTGTGTGTGTGTGTGTGTGTGTGTGTGTGTGTGTGTGTGTGTGTGTTTGAGAAACATAAGATCAGCACTTTGCACCAGCAGCACTCACACAAAATAGATCTGTGATGACTTACCTGGTTACAAGGCTGAGAGAAATAAAAGATGTTTATTAAAATGCTCTGCTCCCTCTCGCCTGTCTCACCAGGCAGACAGACAGACACACTGGCAGGAGGACAAAGGTGACGCTTGGAGCAGAGAACAATTAACACTGGACTGATGGCTGGCTAGCGTTAAGCTAACCGTCCCAAACCACTGCACGTTTTGCTGCAATAATAGTATACCGGGCATATTATTCATGTTCAACAGTGTGATGGAGGCGTGTACACATTATAACAGCTAACGTTACTTACAGCTATGCAAATGATGCGGTCCTTTTCGTCCAGGTCTCCGTCTGGTGTGGGGCTGCTGGAGAGACAGAGAGCTGCTAGCTTCTCCACCAGCTGCTGGGCTAAACAACTTGCTGAGGCTAGCACGCTAGCTAACCGCTCGTTACCACCGGCTAAACGTTGTGGGGGGAAAAGGCAATTTTGTGAAGAATTTCTCCAGCCTGGGTTACAAACAAAAAAAAAACCAACAACGAGAGAGAGAAAGGGATAAGGCGGATGATGGTTTGCGCAGTAGTCCCCTCCCTGTGCTAAGTAGTTATAAGGTTAACTGTTATTATGAGCATTATCCACTGTGCTGTGTTGTTTAAATGACAGCCTCTCCGCTGCGCGTGCTGCTGTCCTTTGTTGAGAGCATCTGAACATAAACACAGCGCGAGCTCGTTCTCCCCTTCTGCTGCTGCTGCTGCTGCTGGTGAGCGTACGCTAGTGGATGAAACACACACGCGCGCGCACACACACACACACATACACACACACACGCACACACACACACACACACACACACGTGACGTAGCCGCAAAGGATTCTGGAACATGTAGTTTGGGCGGTTTGCACCCCAGCAGAGCTTCTCACTAAAAGACCACATAACTCATTAATAATAACACTGCATCCCAAGCAGTTGTGGGTTTGCTTGCCAGACTATCTCCATTTCATGCTGTACCAAGTGAACATTACCATTTTGAGAAACCTACTCAAGTAAAAAAATATGATTAATAATAATAATAATAATAATAATAATAATAATAATAATAATAATAATAATAATAATAAAAGCAGGCTACCTCGTTAATAAATTACTCAAAGTACATGTTACTTTGAGTAACATGTACTCAAAGTAATATTTTTTAGGGTGTCTGCACACCCTAAAAAAGTGCAAAATAATAAAGAGACAGCATTTGTTAACACAACTTTTTGTTTATGAAGTAGAGCTAGGCTAATCAAACAAATATGGATAGCATACAATTGAGATAAACAATCTTTCTTCCACTCTCTCTATCTCTTCATCTCTACCCCTCTTTATCTGTCCCAGAGTGGACAAATGTAGTGAAGTAAAAAGTAGATTACTGGCTCAAAAAATATACTTGAGTAAAGAGTAGAATTACAGTTTAAGGAACATGAAAAGTATTCATTCTTATTTTATATTTTTTTTATAATAATAATAATAATTATTATTATTATTATTATTTATTTATTTATTTTTATTTTTTAGTCAATAGTAGTAGTAGGCTACTTGTAGGCCTACCCAGACCTGATCCCAA
>NC_139633.1:9132556-9135056 GCF_964638095.1 Poromitra crassiceps | reverse complement strand
ACACACGCCTGCTGACACAAGCCCAAGATGGGTAGTGGGTTTTTCAAGTTGGACCATTTTTCAGCGCGTCGCAGAAAAGATGCACAATGAAAGAAGACTCTGCTTTGCCTTAAAGCAACAGTTTACCCCAAAAATCTCCTCCCCCTCATGCCAGGTGAAACACAGGTGAGGTTAGCTCCTCCCCCTCATGCCAGGTGAAACACAGGTGAGGTTTGTCCATATAACACACACTGCAGGGAGGTTGCCAGCACAACTCCATAGCAGCCTTCTACAAAACAACCAAAGTCAGTGCGGGACCAGTTCTTCAGAGTTCCCAACAGACCTACTGTATACTTACACCATCATTTAGTGCAAATCTGAACTACAGCTGATTGATTTGCAACATAATGGTGTACAGGTCTTTCTATTCACACTGATGATGAGGATTTGGTTGCTTTTGTTTTGGAACTCTACAAAACAGGGGCCGGTTGCACAAAGCACCTTAAATTAAGATCTTCCTTAAGGTGTCTATAAAATAGAATCGGCTACACAAAACACCCTTAGATCTTGTGCTTATGTTTCAACTTTTCCTTACGTAAACAGTTAAGGTTTCTATGGAAACCTTAACTCGGACTCTAAGGCCATGTTCACATTACAGGCAAATCTGATTTGCTGATAAAGTAATGAATCATCTTGATTGGTTTCCCAAATCTGATTTGGGAGTGTGTCCGCACTGCCACAAATCTGATTCTCAAGTCGGATCTGTGTGTCCAGACCTAAACAGCCTATCTGCATGGGTTGCTATGGTAACGACGTGGGCATCAGTAAATATGTACGTTGGTGACGTGGTTTTCCTGCGCAGAAGCATTTGATGACGAGTTGCGAGTGACGTTCAAATCAGATTTGGTGGATCTGCGCGTCCGCACTGAAGTCACATCAGTCGAAAGCAGATTGGAAACTACCTCCATATGATTTGGGACAAGTGACACAAATCAGACTTGGAGCATTCAGACTCATAAAACCAATCTGGATAAAGTCATTAATAGGTCACTAAAGTTCACAAATCAGATTTGGCCTCCTAGTCTGAACATGGCCTGAGGGAAATCTTAACTCAAGGTGCTTTGTGCAACTGGCCCCAGGTCCCCATTGACTTCAGTTGTTTTGGAGAAGGCTCTGCTATGAGGTTCTGCTGGTAACCCCCTTGTGTGTTTTATGGACTAATAACACGTTTCACCTGCTCAATTTGGCATGAGGGAGAGGAGAATTTGTGAACTATTCCTTTAAGCAACACACGAATGCACGTGTGCCTGTAAATATAGGCCAACACACATGCACACGCACACACACACACACACACACACACACACACACACACACACACACACACACACACACACACACCTTACGTAATCTTCGCACACACTTGAATCTGTGTTTGAACCCTGCTGTTTACGTTGCCGTGGCGACGCTCCTGGACGTGAAGGGTTTGGAGGCAGCAGACACACCTTCCTTTGATTCCGCAGGCCAAAGAACGCGCTGCAGCCAGCTCATTTCGCCCTGTGATGGATGTTTTGACAAGTGCTTCTCTCTCCAGGAGCCAATGGCGCTGCCCGTCAGTGTGTGAAGCGTCAGGAAAGCATGAAAAATGCAAGAGCAGAGAGAGAGGGAGAGAGAGACAGACAGACACACACACACACACACACACACACACACACACACACACGTGGTGTGTGTGGTCAGATTACATGCCTCAGGTAACCTACACAGTGGATCCTGCCATGCGCTTGTGTGTTCATACTGTATGAGCCCTTCAATCAGTGCAACTTAAGTCTGCATATTATACCATGTGTGGTGTTTTTGCATTCTGTCGCTGTATTAGGTGTTTTCACAGATTTCAAAGTCATTTTTCCACATACGCTGAAACTCATTCCAGTTGGCTGTGTGGCAATAAAAGGAACTTGAACTCTAGTGGTTTAGTTTCAGTTTTCAACGCCTCGTAAACAAATCTGGTTTTGTAATCAGCACTATACCAACATCAACATCACATCAACAAGATACAAATAATAGTAATATAAACGTGATACAGCAGTTGTCTAAAAGTAGAGTTTACAAAGTGTTTAATAAAAAATCGCAAGAAAACCGCCAAAAAAAATTGCAAAAAAAATCCTGCAGGAGATAAAAACTGGGAAAACGCTTAAAAAGTGAAACTGTACAGCTGGAGCAGATATGCAGGACCTGACTATTTGTCCTGACTCACTTCACTTGACAAAATTGCTTAATGTGATCTAGGTGCCCTCAGTCTCAGCAAAGCATCTCTCCTCTCCCATGTGATGCAAGTGGACACAGTGCATGGTATCTGTCCTCCCATGTGATGCAAGTGGACAGAGTGCATGGTATCTGTCCTCCCATGTGATGCAAGTGGACAGAGTGCATGGTATCTGTCCTCCCATGTGATGCAAGTGGACAGAGTGCATGGTATCTGTCCTCCCATGTGATGCAAGTGGACAGAGGGCATGGTATC